>NC_058081.1:717625995-717925995 GCF_014858855.1 Bufo gargarizans
GCCGCGCCGCGGGTGTATCAGCTGAGAGGGAGGAGGGGCTGGGGGCTGGCATCTGCTTTTATAATGACAGCGGGGCCTGTGCAGTGACTGTATTCTACAGGGTGGGCCATTTATATAGATACACCTTAATAAAATGGTAATGGTTGGTGATATTAACTTCCTGTTTGTGGCACATTAGTATATGTGAGGGGGGAAACTTTTCAAGATGGGTGGCGACCATGGCGGCCATTTTGAAGTCGGACATTTTGAATCCAACTTTTGTTTTTTCAATAGGAAGAGGGTCATGTGACACATCAAACTTATTGGGAATTTCACAAGAACAATGGTGTGCTTGGTTTTAACGTAACTTTATTCTTTCATGAGTTATTTACAAGTTTCTGACCACTTATAAAATGTGTTCAATGTGCTGCCCATTGTGTTGGATTGTCAATGCAACCCTCTTCTCCCACTCTTTACACACTGATAGCAACACAGCAGGAGAAATGCTAGCACAGGCTTCCAGTATCTGTAGTTTCAGGTGCTGCACATCTTGTATCTTCACAGATAGTGAAAATGCAAAGATAGTGGGGCCATTCTTCATCAATGGAAACCTAAAGGCCACTGGATATGCGAAATTGCTACATGATGATGTGTTTCCCTCTTTATGCACTGAAGCTGGCACGTTCCCTGAGTTTTTCCCTAACGCCTCCACAACGGCACTTATTGGAGGGATGTCCCCGCCCCAGACAGGAAACAACGACGTAGAAGCAGAAGATTTAAGAACCTCCTCCCCATTACCTAGTCATTCGCTGTTTCCTGTCCGGCGGAAGTACGTGGAAGCCGCTCCTGCAGCAGGAGAAACTTGTGTCTTTTCCGCCCAGCCTCACCTCGATCCTGGGGTCCTTCCCCACTTTCATGTGGGAGGACTGGAGCAGGGAACAGGTCCTCGGGGACGCATGGCCTCCCTTCCTGTTCCTGGGAGTAAGTCCTGCGCGGTAGTTCCCGAGAACTATCGCGGGATCCGACGTCCGGCGTCTGACGTCAGCGGGTGAGATTCTCCTTGGGCAAGAGAATCTTGCGAGTAGGCGGAGCTCCAGCGGCGCGGAATTTAAAAGTTCCTCTCAACGCAGCGTCCTCGTGCTAAGCTTAACGATGTTAGGCCCTGGAGATATGGACACCGCAAGGAAGCCCTTGGATCCCTCAACCTCTGCCCTCAGCCCGGTAAGCCTCCTCCCAGAGGAGAGATATGCTTAAAACTGATGTACCTTATATTGTACACTTGGTGCCTGCTGCTTTCACCACCGGTAAAGGGTCTGGCCTCTTAGATGGTTCTTCTGCTGGTCTCTAAATGTGCTGCCCATTTTTTGTTTCTATGTTGATCTTAGGCCAGAGAGACCGCGACTCCGAAACCGCCTGGTGGAGATCTGGCACGGAAAAAATTTGGCATTTGTCGTAAAGCACTCTCCTCCCAAGTCGAAAAAACCTCTGTGCCCCAAGTGCACAGAAAAAAATGTCTCAGAGGAATCTCCTTCCCTTCTCGAGTCTATGAGGTCAATGATTAAAGAAGAAGTAAATGCAGCAGTAGACCTAAGAATGCCGTCATCCCCAAGACCATCCACCTCTCAAAGATCCCTAGCCTCTGACGCCGGGTTTGAGTGGGATGAAGGGGAAATCCTTTCCGGGTCAGACCCCTTCTCTTCTGAAGACGACTCTGGTAAACCCCTCTTTCAGCCGGAAGAGACAGATGGATTTTTAAAAATCATCAGAGCAACTATGAACATCGAGGAGGTGAAGGAGGCTCACTCTGTACAAGACCAGATGTACCAGGGGTTAGGGGAGAGGAAGAAAAGAACCTTCCCTATTCACAATAATGTCAAGTCCCTTATTGCTAGAGAGTGGAAAGATCCAGAAAAAAGGGTTGCTATACCAGGCGCCTTTAAACGCAAATACCCCTTTGATGACGCTGATTCAAACCTGTGGGAAAAAAACCCAAAGGTAGATGCACCAGTAGCCCAGATCTCTAAAAGAACCTTGCTACCCTTTGAGGATACTGGCCTCCTCAGGGACCCCATGGACAAAAAGTGTGAGAGCCTTTTGAAAAAATCATGGGAGACTAACACAGCCATGCTGCGACCAAGTATAGCTTCTACCTGTACTGCAAGAACACTCTCAGTTTGGCTGAACCAGCTAGAAGGTCACCTAGTGGCAGGTACCCCACGAGAAGAAATCCTGGCTTCCCTACCAACTCTCAAGAAGGCGTCTAATTTTCTTGCTGATGCAACTGCGGACTTAGTGAAACTCTCTGCCAGGTCAGCAGCCTTATCAAATGCTACAAGAAGAGCTGTCTGGCTCCGCACCTGGTCAAGGGACACGAGCTCAAAGAATCGCCTATGCTCCATCCCGTGTGAAGGCGATAGATTGTTTGGTTCCACCTTAGACAATATTCTGGATAAAGCTGCGGACACAAAGAAGGGCTTCCCTATGGAAAACCACTATTTTCATCAGAGGCTTTACTTTCGAAATCAAAGAAAGCCCAAAGGGGATCCTAAGAAAAAGAGAGTTCGAAGAGATGGCAGCCCTCCAGAGGTAGGGGTAGAGGGTTTCTCTTTAACCCCGAAAATGCTTCATCCTCAAAACAATGATGGGTGGCAGACTAATCCACTTTGCTGCCGTCTGGGAAAATATAGGAGCATCTCCCTGGGTGGTAGACACCCTAGATCATGGCCTAAAGTTAGAGTTTCTGTCAATACCAACAGATTACTTTATGATCAACAAAATTCTGCCTCATCGAGAAAAACAATCTTGCCTAGAGTCAGAAATTACATCACTGATTCAGAAAGGAGTAATTCGTCAGGTTCCGGCGGAAGAACAGGGTAAAGGGTTTTACTCCCCTGTCTTCTTAATCCAAAAAGCCAACAAGACCTATCGACTAATTATAAACTTAAAAGGCTTAAACAAGTTTGTCGTTTACAAGAGCTTCAAGATGGAGTCAGTGAGATCCACCATAAATGTCCTCCCCCAAGACTGCTTCATGGCGACCATGGACCTTCAGGACGCCTATTACCATGTCCCGATTGTTATGGCCATCAAAAGTATTTAAGAATTGCTATCTATATAAAAAATCGGCTCTGTCACTTTCAGTTCATAGCCCTCCCCTTCGGGCTCTCCTCAGCCCCAAGGGTGTTTTCAAAGATCATGGCAGAGGTCGTCAAAGCCCTTCACCTAAGAGGCATTCAAATTATACCTTACCAGGACGATTTTCTGGTAGCTGCTCCCTGTGCAGAGGCCCTTCTGTCCCACCTAGCAGACGTTCAGGAATTTTTTTACCACACTAGGGTGGATCATAAATTTAAAAAATCAGACTTAAATCCGGCACAAAGGAAAACCTTTTTGGGGGTAACATTAGAGTCCCACCAATTAATGTCCTTTCTTCCACAGAACAAACAGATCGAGCTCTAGGGAAAAGTCTCGCTATTCTGCAGCCAAAAATTCACAACTGTAAAAACCTCATGACCATCCTAGGTATCCTTACATCAACGATCCAGTCAGTAAGGTGGGCCCAATACCACACAAGAACGCTTCAGGCGTTCCTCCTATCCTCCTGGGATGGCACCTCCTCGGCCCTGGAAAAGCGAGTGATGATCCCGAAGTCGGTAAAAATATCTCTTATGTGGTGGAAAATCAGAAAACACCTTCAGACGGGAGTTTCCTGGAGACAAGGAGATCAAATGATCATAACCACAGATGCCAGCAGCACCGGCTACGGAGGTCACTCAGACGGATAAGGGGTCCAAGGCATTTGGGGAATGGATCTGCTACAAGCCTCCTCCAACTTAAGGGAACTCTCAGCAGTTTACAACGTCATGGGTCGCTCTCTTTACGCCTACATCACCAAAAAGTATAAAGGTCTTCTCAGACAATACTACTACGGTCGCCTATTTAAAGCAGGGAGGCACCAGGAGTCGCTCCCTAGCAGCTGTAAGCGACAAGATCTTCTCCTGGGCAGAGAGCAACCTAATTTCCCTTACAGCCTTACATGTCAGAGGAGAAGAAAATACTTTGGCCGACTTCCTCAGCCGTCAGACTCTGAAAGAGAGTGGTCCCTAAATCCGCAAATATTTCAGCAATTGTGTCTCAAGTGGGGGACTCCAAAAATAGATCTGTTTGCGACAAAGTCCAACAAACAGACCAAACAGTTCTGTTCCCTCTCCCAAAGGGACCAGCCACTATGGATAGATGCCCTATCCCGACCATGGCCAAACTGCCTTCTTTATGCCTTTCCTCCCTTCAGCCTAATATCAAAGACCCTGATAAAAGAACAGGAAGAAAAGGCCAAGGTAATCTATATAGCCCCTGACTGGCCGAGAAGATCCTGGTTCCTCTTGCTACTTCATCTTTCAGCAGGGGAATCCTGGGTCCCATCCATACCAGATCTCCTTCATCAAGGCCCAGTAAATCACCCAAGTGTCAAACACTTGAACTTGGCGGCCTGAAGACGAACGCAGCACCTTAAAAAAGAAGGGACTCTCGGATTCAGTTATCTCCACTCTCATGCTCAGCCGAAAACCCATAACATCCAGAATTTATCTGCGGACCTGGAAAGCCTTTCAAAAATTCTCAGGTGACATGATGTTACTAGACATTCCTCAAATTCTGCAGTTCCTTCAAGTCGGACTTGACAAAGGCCTTAGACCAGCAACCCTTAGAGTGCAGGTATGAGCCCCAAGTGCGTTTTGGACATCAAGTTGTCAGAATCCTCTTTAATAAAACGTTTTCTTAAAGGTGCTATGAGAAAGACTCCTGTAGCCCGTCCCACCATTGCTTCCTGGGACCTTAACTTAGTGCTGTCTGTCCTAATATCTCCTTTGTTTGAACCAATAGAAGAAATATCCCTGAGACTTCTTACGTTGAAGACATTACAACTGCTAGAAGAGTCGGGGAGATCCAAGCCTTTTCATATAAACCTCCTTATCTGACGATCCTCGATGACCGCATAATTCTGAAACATTGCCCAGCCTTCCTACCTAAGGTAGTGTCTAGATTTCACTGCGAACAAGAAATTTCGCTGCCCTCGTTCTGTCCTTCACCAACCTCGGAAAAAGAGAAGAAATACCACAACTTGGATGTAAGAAGGGTTATAATCTGCTACCTCAACAGAACTTCATCCTTCAGACACTCGGACCAACTGTTCTTACAGTACCAAGGGCCCAACAAATGTTGCGGGGCTAGCAAACCTACGATATCCAGATGGATAAAAAATATGATCAAGCTAGCTTACCTGCAGAAAGACCTCCAGCCCCCGGTTGGGCTAAGGGCTCACTCCACCAGAGCAGTGTCATCCTCCTGGTCTGAGGCAGCATCAGTATCATTAGAACAGATATGTAGAGCCGAAACTTGGGCCAATCCTATAACTTTTTTCAATCACTATAGACTGGATATCCTTAAGAACCAGGACTTATCATTTGGGCGCAGGGTACTTTCTGCTGCTGTCCCTCCCTAATCCTATTACTCTGTTAATCCTCCAATAGGTGCCGTTGTGGAGGCGTAAGGGAAAATAAATAATTACTCTTACCGGTAATTGATTTTTCCGATAGCCTCCACAACGGCACTGGGATTCCCTCCCTGATATATTGTTACATGGATCTAAGTTCTGCTAAAGACTTATTGTTTTTCTTTCTAATGATGTAATTGTCCTTGGTTATTAATACATATGATTTATTTTTTTGACATCACTTCCGTGTCCTCTCTTATTGACTGACTAGGTAAAGGGGAGGAGGTTCTTAAATCTTCTGCTTCTACGTCGTTGTTTCCTGTCCGGGGCGGGGACATCCCTCCAATAAGTGCCGTTGTGGAGGCTATCGGAAAAATCAATTACCGGTAAGAGTAATTATTTATTTTCCAGCAAGATGGTGCACCACCACATTATGGGTGTCAGGTCCGAGCATTCCTAGATGAACAGTTTCCTGGAAAGTGGATTGGTCGTCGTGGGCCAGTTGAATGGCCCCCAAGGTCTCCCGATCTGACCCCCTTAGACTTTTATCTTTGGGGTCATCTGAAGGCAATTGTCTATGCTGTGAAGATACAAGATGTGCAGCACCTGAAACTACGGATACTGGAAGCCTGTGCTAGCATTTCTCCTGCGGTGTTGCTATCAGTGTGTGAAGAGTGGGAGAAGAGGGTTGCATTGACAATCCAACACAATAGGCAGCACATTGAACACATTTTATAAGTGGTCATAAACTTGTATATAACTCATGAAATAATAAAGTTATGTTAAAAACAAAAGTTGGATTCAAAATGGCCGACTTCAAAATGGCCGCCACGGTCACCACCCATCTTGAAAAGTTTCCCCCCTCACATATACTAATGTGCCACAAACAGGAAGTTAATATCGCCAACCATTCCCATTTTATTAAGGTGTATCCATATAAATGGCCCACCCTGTACTACAAGGGCCCCGGTCACTGTAAATAATTGTATCTGTAATTGTAGGCATTGTTAATGTATAAAAATTTTGGGTAATCAGCGTCTGTATTACTTACAAGCGCTCAGTAGCAGAGAGGAGGGAGGAGGCAGGCCGGGAGGACGGGCGCTGGCAGCATGAGTCACTACGTAATGCGCCAGCGCCACCTGCTTCATTCATAAAATGGGCGGCGCAGGCACGTGACGTAGTGACTGACGATGCCAGCGCCCATCCTCCTGGCCTGCCTCCTCCCTTCTCTCTGCAACTGAGCACTTGTAAGTAATACAGGTGCTGATTACCCTGAATTTTTATATATTAACAATGCCTACACTTATAGATAAGATTATATACAGTGAGGGGAACCCATGTAGTAGAATACAGTCACTGCACGGGCCCTGCTGTCATTATAAAACCAGATGCGACCCCCACCCACTGTATTTGGGGCCATTCATACTAGAGGGACACTGTTATGGAGGGGATCTGTGGATGACACATAGCATAAGATGCCATATATGTGTAATCCACAGATCCCCCATAACAGTGTCATCCACAGATCCCCATAATAGTGCCATCCAGAGACCCCAATAAGAGCCATCCAGAGATCCCCATAACAGTGTCATCCACAGATCCCCCATAACAGTGTTACCAACAGATCTCCCATTACAGTGTCACCCACAGATCCCCATAACAGTGTCACCCACAGATCCCCCATAACAGTGTCACCCACAGATCCCCCATAACAGTGTCACCAACAGATCCCCCATAACAGTGCCACCCACAGATCCCCTATAACAGTGTTCTTAACAGATGCCCCATAATAGTGTCATTCACAGACCATAAATTGTTCAAAACCCACCAAAAGCACACCTTTTGGTTCAACATTTTTTTTTTCTTATTTGACTCCTCAAAACTTAGATGCGTCTTATGGGCAGGTGCTTCTTATAGGTCAAAAAATACGGTATCTTAGAAAAGATTCTCATGCAGATGCAACAAGGGATGGCGGAAATTGAAAAGCTAACGCATCTTGCCACCTGACCTGTAACTGTTGAGGACCAACAAGGAGCAAGTCCTATGGAGTATAAGGAGCTGTCACTGGAGGAGGAAGAGGGTGTCATTAGTTGAAGAGCAGGAGGATGATGACACCTGTCACAATGACCAATGATCTTAATGGGGGGAGTGGAGCCAGAAATAATTGGGTCTTCGGACTAACACTGTCCAGACGGGTAAGCTGTATGTATGCTTGCTTGCTTACATACTGACAGGCGTATCATTCACAAGAAGGAGTCTGATGATTACTGGATCACCATGCTTTTAGACCCCCGCGATCAAAGCAAAATGGGAGAATGTTTTCCTCTCGGTGAAAGGGAGGCCAAATTACGTTAATAAACACTGTGTGCAGCTTGCCACAGCTTTCGGTGGTTCTGACCGGGGGCCCCTTTCCACCCCCTTCAGAGTTACCCAACTCCCCCATCTCTGCTACCACAAGCAGCAGAAGCCACAGCAGCAGCCAAATCAGTACCATCAACATTATGGAGCAATTCTTTCATGTTCTATGCCAGGCTGATGCAAATCAGCAAATGGAGATGTACCAGCTCAGCATCCAGGTCCAATCCTACCTGGACTCTGGTCTTTCTCCAGAGGATACTGTTTCCTGACCCCATGGACTTTTGGGCAGTTAGATTGGAACAGTGGGCCAAACTGTGCCAGTGAGCTCTCTCTGTTCTCTCTTACCCAGCCTCCAGTGTTATCTCAAAGAGGATTTTCAGCACAACAGGAGACTTTGTGACACCCAAACAGACCAAGTTGTCCTCCGCCAGTGTACAAAACATCACTTTTGTCAAAATGAACAAGTTATGGATCAGTGAGGATTTTCACACTCCTCTGACTGGGGTCAATGTATAGATCTGCCCTTCCTGATTGTCACGGATCAGCGGATGTGAACCCACTGTGCCACTATCTAGCAATATTCTGGAGAGGAGTAACTAAGCATCTACCCGGATTTCACTAGAGCCTCAGATGGTGAGGATAGGCTTGACCGTCGGTAATTGCCAGGGGCTACTCCAGAGCATAAACCAGTCAGTCGCAGCTGGTCCGGGCAGACCAGGAGGTACCTGCGAAGGTACCGACAGTAGAAACGTGGTCAGACAGGCAGGGTTGTTACCAGGAGCAAAAAGACAGGAACCGGAGGAAGAGGCAGAGACGTAGTCAACAAGCAATGGGTCAGGGCAGGTGGCACAGGAACAAGGTCAGACAATCCGGGTCGCAAGCAGGCAGGGTTTAAACGATAAACGAAGTCCAGGAACAAAGTATGAAGTCATGAACACGAGTTGGTAAGCAAGCTCTTTAGCACAAGATTAGGACCTTGACTCTGAGGGGTCTGGGTAAAGGGCTGAGACACTTAAATACCTGCAGGAGAGCCTGTATGTTTAAACACTGATAAGAAATGATTTTTGGAATGTTTCTAACAGGAAAAACATACGGTAAATATCAGAGAGATGACAAAGTTTATGCTGGAGTTGTCCCTACTGGCAAATTTTGTGGTCTCTTCAAAGGGCTTCAGTACACAACAGTCCCAGTGACTTTTTGATCATATTTTATATTAAAAAAAAAATTGAATAAGAGAGGCAATGAAAAAATGGCAAATCAGCCATTTTGGTACTTTTTTCTGTTACACTTTTTTTTGCTATTTGAAAAATATTTTTATATTTTAATAGTCTGGGCATTTTCAGAGGTGGCAATGCCCATGTTTATATTTTTTTATATTTATGCATTCATTTTTTATTCTAAGGGGTGCATATTTAAAAAAATAAGAAATAAAAAAATATATATTTATTTATTTTTTGTACCCCTCTAGGAGACTATAATATTCCCCAGTCTTTTTTTTTATTGCTTTTACTATATTTCCATAAAAGTATAGAAAAAGCTCCAATTGCTGATATCTTATGTTGGTCTTCCACCTGCTGGCCAACATAGTAAATGCAGCTCTAATAGGCTTAGTCTCTTTAGAGTGTATTATAGTAAATGACTGGCATCCCCGATCGCTGCACGGGGGGGGGGGGGGGGCACTTGCTATTAAGATGCCTTGGTCACACTTGATCACAGCATTTAAAAGCTAAAATGCCTGTGATCTGCATTACTGACAGTCATGGACATTAGTCACAGGCCTTTGCTGTTTGAAACAGCAGAGACCCGCCGGATATGGTGCCGGCTGCACGTGCGAGTGGGCTCCATGTTTAAAGACCTTCCCAGCGCCATCCATGTAAGGATTAATAGATAACCTTTGGAAGACTATTGGCATAACCTTCCTACTAGTAAAGAAAAAAAAATGAAAAAAAAAAAAAACCTCTTCATTCTAACATAATCAAATTTTAAGTGATTTGATTCTGGGGATGAGAGGGATTTGGTTAGAAATTATTTGGATCTGAATCAAATCACAAAGGTGATTTTAGATGAATCGGACCCAAACCAAATTTTACGATATTCATTCATCTCTCCCCTACTGATTTAGGGGGATAGAAAGATAGAAGAGGTGAGCCTGATACCTCTTATGTATGTGCAGGGTTAACATTTAGCATTAAAATTCAGAATTGTTTTACACAATTCTTTTACAAACCCTAAGGTGTTTCACAAAATTACAAAATCACAGTTACATAAGAAGAGGTAATGTTTGTTTTGTTTCTCAAGTCCCACCCTAAAAATAATAAATTAGGAACCTCGATCCTCGAGATTGTCATCTCACATTACATCCTGCCTTCAAGAACTGAACCATGAGCTCCCTGATCGGAATTCTCAGCCTCCTCTCGGCTCTTGCAGCGACAAGTAAGTTTTCAGAAATATTATAAGACCTGAATCATCCTTTGTTTTATATTTTCTTCATTATTTATTTATTTTTAGAAATTTGTTCATAATAGTCTTAAAAATAATATTAAATAACAATACTACTAATAATAAGAAATAATCAAAATAACGATAATAATAAAAACTAACATTTATTTTAATGTTAACCCCCCAATGCCTGGTAAGATTTTACTTCTGATCCTGTTCCTAGTGCTACATAAGCTATTAAACATTGTTCTCCGAACATTGCATCAGAAGAAATGCGCTGGCAAATAACTAATATATAATTAATGTCCTGAATGTGTCCCATTTCTTTAGGTTACGCTCTTTTGTGTACACAGTGTATTTCTAATGAAACAACATGTTCCGGTACCAGCATAACCTGTTATTCAGGACTTCAGTGTGCATCTGCATACACAGAAACCACTATTGGTGAGTTGTCTGATTAAGTTCAATCTTTTCTAGTGGTTTGGAGGGGTTAGACTCTATTGTAACTCAAGCTCAATCTTTGTATAAAGTTTTGTAACTTTCCAATAGACTTTAAATATTTTTATTTCACTGTTTGCTGTCCGTGAATGGTGACCTATGGTACATTCCTGTTTACATCCATGGGCTGAAAACCCATCGAAACCTAAGAAATATCACAGTCCTACAAGTGTCTCTGGTCTAGACAATCCTCTGTGACTTAAACACTCTAGAGTCAAGATTAACCCCTTCAGAATTCTGCAATTTTTCACCTTAAGGACCAGGCCATTTTTTGCAAATCTAACATTTGTCACTTTTTGTGGTGATAACTTTAAAACACTTTTACTTATCCAAGCCATTCTGAGATAGTTTTCTCGTCAGATGTTGCACTTCATGACAGTGGTAAATTTGAGTCAAATATCTAATTTTTATTTATAAAAAAATACCAAATTTACCTGCTAATTTTGAAAAATTAGCAATTTTCAGAATTTCAATTTCTCTGCTTTTAAAACAGATAGCAATAACTCTTAAAATAGTTATTATTTTGCATTTCCCATATGTCTACTTCATGTTTGGATCATTTGTAAATTATATTTTCTTTATTTTTAGGACGTTGGAAGGCTTAGAAGTTTAGAACCAAATGTTGAAATTTTTAAGAGGTTCCAAAACCCACTTTTTAATGACCAGTTCAGATCTGAAGTCACTTTGTGAGGCTTACATATTAGATTACACTATATATTAGATGAATAGGACCCAAACCAAATTTTAAGATATTCATTCATCTCTCCCCTACTGATTTAGGGGGATAGAAAGATAGAAGAGGTGAGCCTGATACTTCTTATGTACAGTATGTGCAGGGTTAACATTTAACATTAAAATTCAGAATTGTTTTACACAATTCTTTCACAAAACTAAGGTGTTTCACAAAATTACAAAATCACAGTTACATAAGAAGAGGTAATGTTTGTTTCGTTTCTCAAGTCCCACCCTCAAAATAATAAATTAGGAACCTCGATCCTCGAGATTGTCATCTCACATTACATCCTGTCTTCAAGAATTGAGCCATGAGCTCCCTGATCGGAATTCTCAGCCTCCTCTCGGCTCTTGCAGCGACAAGTAAGTTTTCAGAAACATTATAAGACCTGAATCATCCTTTGTTTTATATTTGCTTTATTATTTATTTATTTTTATAAATTTGTTCATAATAGTCTTAAAAATAATATTAAATAACAATACTACTAATAATAAGAAATAATAAAACTAACAATAATAATAACATTAACTAACATTTATTTTAATGTTAACCCCCCCAATGCCTGGTAAGATTTTACTTCTGATCCTGTTCATAGTGCTACATAAGCTATTAAACATTGTTCTCCGAACATTGCATCAGAAAAAATGCGCTGGCAAATAACTAATATATAATTAATGACTGTGTCCCATTTCTTTAGGTTATGCTCTTTCGTGTACACAGTGTATTTCTAATGAAACAACATGTTCCGGTACCAGCATAACCTGTTATTCAGGACTTCAGTGTGCATCTACATACACAGAAACCACTATTGGTGAGTTGTCTGATTAAGTTCAATCTTTTCTAGTGGTTTGAAGGGGTTAGACTCTATTGTAACTTAAGCTTAATCTTTGTATAAAGTTTTGTAACTTTCCAATAGACTTTAAATATTTTAATTTCCCTGTTTGCTGTCCGTGAATGGTGATCTATGGTACATTCCTGTTTACATCCATGGGCTGAAAACCCATTGAAACCTAAGAGGTATCACAGTCCTACAAGTGTCTCTGGTCTAGACAATCCTCTGTGACTTAAACACTCTGGAGTCAAGATTAACCCCTTCAGAATTCTGCAATTTTTCACCTTAAGAACCAGGCCATTTTTTGCAAATCTAACATTTGTCACTTTATGTGGTGATAACTTAAAACACTTTTACTTATCCAAGCCATTCTGAGATAGTTTTCTTGTCAGATATTGTACTTCATGACAGTGGTAAGTTTGAGTCAAATATCTAATTTTTATTTATAAAAAAATGCCAAATTTACCTGCTAATTTTGAAAAATTAGCAATTTTTATCAATTTCAATTTCTCTGCTTTTAAAACAGATAGCAATAACTCTTAAAATAGTTATTATTTTACATTTCCCATATGTCTACTTCATGTTTGGATCATTTGTAAATTATAATTTCTATATTTGTGGGACGTTCGAAGGCTTAGAAGTTTAGAAGCAAATCTTGAAATTTTTAAGAATTTCCAAAACCCACTTTTTAACCCTTTCATGACCAAGGGTCATTGATGCCCCAGTGTCCAGCTCAAATTTTATGAAACTGACATGCGTCACTTTATATAGTAACAACTTTGGAACACTTTTATTTATGCAAGCCATTCTGAGATTGTTTTCTCGTGACACATTGTACTTCATGATAGTCATAAATTTGAGTCAATATATTTCACCTTTATTTATGAAATCCCAAATTTACCAAAAAGTTTTAAAAATTAGCAATTTTAAAAATTTCAATTTCTCTGCTTTTAAAACAGAAAGTGATACCTCATAAAATATTTATTACTTAACATTTCCCATATGTCTACTTTATGTTGGCATCATTTTGGAAATGTCATTTTATTTTTGGGGGCTATTACAAGGCTTAGAAGTTTAGAAGCAATTCTTAACATTTTTAAGAAAATTTCTAAAAACCACTTTTTAAGGACCAGTTCAGGTCTGAAGTCACTTTGTGGGGATTACATAGGAGATACCCCCATTAACGACCCCATTGTATAAACTACACCCCTCAAGTTACTCAAAACTGATTTTACAAACTTTGTTAACCCTTTAGGTGTTCCACAAGAATTAAAGGAAAATGGAGAATACATTTCTAAATTTCACTTTTTTGGCAGATTTTGCATTTTATTACATTTTTTTCTTGAACACATCGAGGGTTAACAGCCAAACAAAACTCAATATTTATTACCCTGATTCTACGGTTTACAGAAACACCCCACATGTGATCGTAAACTGCTGAACGGGCGCACTGCAGGGCGCAGAAGAAAAGAAACACCGTATGGTTTTTGGAAGGCAGATTTTGCTGGACTGGTTTTTAGATGCCATGTCCCATTTAAAGCCCCCCTGATGCACCCATCCAGTAGAAACTCCCAAAAAGTGACCCTATTTTGGAAACTGGGGGATAAGGTGCCAGATTTATTGGTACTATTTTTGGGAGCATATGCCTTTTTGATTGCTTGGTGTTGCACTTTTTGTGATGTAAGGTGAAAAAAATTGCTTTTTGGCACTGTTTTTCTTTTTTGCGGTGTTCACCTGAGGGGTTAGGTCATGTGATATTTTTATCGAGCATGTTGTTACGGACGCGCCAATACCTAATATGTACACTTTTTTTATTTATTTCACTTTAACACAATAATGGCATATTTGAAATGAAAAAAATTATGTTTTAGTGTCTCCGTGTTCTGAGAGCTATAGTTTTTTTATTTTTTTGAGTGACTTTTTTTTTTTAACTTCTCTTTATTGAAGAATAAATGTGACAATACATATCAATCAGATACATCACAATCAAGCAGACATCGGGTTGAAAACATATCTCATTTCCAATATCCTCACTATACAGTATGTTAGTCATAATACTCTAAGCAACTCATGCTTTTCTGTACAGAGAGTATTGTTGCATTCATTGTTTTTCTTTTTTTTTTTTCTTTTTCTCCCCTCCTTCCCCCCTCCCCCTCCCTTCTAAACTCCCTCCCGCCCTCCCGCCCTCCCAACACCCAAAACCTTTCATCTCAAGCAAGTAGGTACTCTAGCATTAGTTTAAGAAAGAACCTATTCTCGACAATGCCATCGGTTAGTGTCTTTCGTTTTTTTCAAGACTAACCAACTACCTAGTCCCTCCCCCCTACTTATCTCTCATCAGTCTTTATGCTGTCATGTACTTTTTGTGGATCTGAAACCACGGGTCTGTTCACTCTAGCTTCAGGTACCATTCAGTGTGGATAAACGGCTTTACGTGTTCCAATATCTCCCTATCCGACATTAACCCCTCCATATAAAGTCTCCACTTCTTAAAGAAGGGAGTCGTCAATTTTGTCTTAGCTTGCTCCGCCTCGATCCGTTCTAATATCATGCAATTAGTGGTTTGTTGCACTACTTCCTCAACTCCCGGTACCTTAGTCTGCAGCCAATGATTTAGTATACATCTCTTGGATGCCAGGAGCAAGACATGTAGAGCACGCGGAATTTTGGAGGATTCTGCCGAGCGTCCAACATGAAATAGCAGCAGTTCTGGATCTAATTGAATCTTTAGATTCCATTTAGCCTTTATCATATCCAGTACTGCTTTCCAGAAGGAGTTGACCGCTTCGCATTCCCATAGTCCATGTGTGACATCAGTGTTCGAAAGTGTACATTTCGGACAATGTGTCAGTCTATCCGCTGCTATCCTAACATTTGCTTTCGGCTTGCAAAATCCATATATCGCCCTATGAATTAACTTTAACCCCTTAGGGACCCATGACGTATCGGTACGGCATGATTCCCGAATCCTTAAGGACCCATGACGTACCGGTACGTCATGGCTTTAATTCGCGATTCCGGCGCCGCGGGGGTTACTCGGAACGGGATGCCGGCTGAAATCATCCAGCCGGCACCCCGTAACAACGCAGGGGGGGGTCATTTGACCCCCCCGTATAGACGATCGCAGAAAACCGCAGGTCCATTCAGACCTGCGGTTTTCTGCGTTTCCGGTCCATTCGGGTGTCCTGTGACCCGATGAACCGGAAAAAGACTGCGATCGGTGGCGTAATTTTACACCACCAATCGCAGTCCGAGGATTTGAGGAGGCGGTGCTGGCCCTGGTGCTGAACACTGCTGTCCAGGGTGCTGATTGGTGCAGGGGAGAGAGGCGCGAGATTCAAACTTCCTGCGCTCCTCTCTCCCCTCCTCTTCCTGTCCAGCACCCTGACCGTGCAGCATCGTCCAGCACCAGCTCCTGTGTCCCCCTAATCGGCATCCATCACCCTCCTGCACCCATCGCCACCCAGGTAGGTTAGGGTCAGTGAGGGAGAGGCACCATTAGGAAGGGAAAGAAGGGAAAAGTTAGTTAGGAAAAAAAAAAAAAAAGAACTTTTACACAAAACTTTTTTGATCCATCTATCAGACCCCAGACCCCCCCCTGCCACTTGCCCCCCCCTACCAGCCCCCCACCACCACCAGCCCCCCCCCCACCCACCCCCCCCACCCCCCCACCCATCCCCCCCACCAGCCCTCCCCCAGCCCCCCCCCCTTACCACTAGCCCCCTTACCACCACTTTTTTTTTTATTTTTCTGCGTTCGCTGACTGGTCGGCACTTTAGCGTCCGTCCACTGTTAGCGCATCGCCCGCCCCACCGCTGATCAGCGTTGTACCGCTGATCAGCAACTTTGAACTTTTTTTTTTTTTTCCTAACACTTGCCCCTTTATTTTCCTTTTTTTAGTACGCGAACACCCGTTGCCCCCACACACACACACATATAATAAAGGTTTCCACACACGCACACCTACACGCACACACACCCATGGTCCGCCGGGTGTTCTCGGCCGAGGAGGCATATGGCCAGATTGCCTCCGACTCTGAGAGCCCCAGTGAGGATGAGGATGACCCCACGTTCCTTTTATCATCCGCATCCTCCTCATCATCATCGGATGACGATGAGCCACCAAGGCAGCGGAGACGCCGCCAGGCGGAGCCAGGGGCCACACATGCTAGGGATCCTGTGGCCCACCCTAGTACGAGCCGCCCTGGGGTTCGTACTGGTTTCCCGGCCCACCAAATAAGTTCACCGGAGCCCCCTGCCGATGAATTTAGCTGGTGTCCCCCAGTGGACTTTGAGCCTGAGATTCCGGATTTCGCTGATTTTCAGTAACCCACTGGTGAATTTGATGGTGGAGCAGACGAATCTGTACGCCCAACAGTTCGTCGCTCAAAACCCAGGCTCATTTTTGGCTAGACCCGGTGGCTGGACGCCGGTCAGTGCAGCCGAAATGAGGACATTTTGGGGCCTCGTGCTGCATACGGGTCTAGTCCAAAAACCCAGTGTCAGGCAATACTGGAGTGGGGACGTCCTATACCAGACCCCACTGTAAAGTATGGCCATGACACGTCCCCGGTTTGAGGCCATCCGGAAATGTCTGCATTATTCCGATAATGCAGCATGTCCATCCCGAGGTGATCCTGCCTATGACCGGCTGTATAAGATACGGCCGGTCATCGATCACTTTGGGGCCAAATTTGAACAGGCCTACGTACCTGGAAGGGAGGTCGCGGTTGATGAGTCTCTCGTTGCGTTAAAGGGGAGACTCAGTTTCCGCCAATACATTCCCACAAAGCGGGCGAGGTATGGCGTGAAGCTATACAAAATTTGTGAGAGTACCTCAGGGTACACTTACAAATGTTGTGTGTACGAGGGGCGAGATTCCCGTATTCAACCCCCAGAATGTCCCCCCACTCTGGGTGTTAGCGGGAAACTCGTGTGGGACCTTATGCACCCACTGCTGGATAAGGGTTACCACTTGTACGTGGATAACTTTTATACCAGCATTCCCTTGTTCAGGTCCCTTGCCGCCAGATCCACGTTCGCTTGTGGGACCGTGCGGAAAAATCAGCGCGGCCTCCCTGCCCACCCCCTCCAGGTACCTATCCCCAGGGGTGAGACCCGTGCACTTACCAGTGGAAACCTGTTGCTGGTCAGGTATAAGGACAAGAGGGATGTCCTTATGCTGTCCACAATCCACGGTAACAGCACTACCCCAGTCTCTATGCGAGGTACCACGGCAACGGTCCTCAAGCCCGATTGTATCGTCGACTACAATCGGTATATGGGAGGAGTTGATCTCTCTGATCAAGTCCTCACGCCATATAATGCCATGCGCAAAACCCGGGCATGGTACAAAAAAGTTGCGGTCTACTTGGTGCAGGTTGCCATGTACAACTCTTTTGTACTATCCCGAAGCGCTGGCAGCACAAGGACATTCCTCCAATTCTATGAGGCAGTCCTCAAAGACCTGATCTTTTCGGACCGGGAAAGAGCAGGCCGGAGTACCTCGGGAACTGGAGGCGCCCGGATCGTCCCTGGC
Source organism: Bufo gargarizans (assembly GCF_014858855.1). Taxonomy (NCBI): domain Eukaryota; kingdom Metazoa; phylum Chordata; class Amphibia; order Anura; family Bufonidae; genus Bufo; species Bufo gargarizans. The sequence continues at coordinate 717,643,865 of NC_058081.1, forward strand.
CAACACTTTCCAGGTGTGGTCCCCCATACTGGAAAGAAGGGACGAACCCAAAAAAGATGCAGAGTGTGTCACAAGAGGGGGATACGGAAGGACACCACCACTCAATGTGACACGTGCCCCGATCATCCGGGCCTCTGCGTTATCGATTGCTTCAGGGAGTATCACACTTCCATGGAGTACTAAATTTTTATAATCCCCAACAGTCCACTAGAGAACATAAAACACTATGGCTCTTAGACTTTGGAGACACAGAAACAATTTTTTTTCCCCAAAAAAATATTAGTTTTAGAGCAGGCATCCTCAAACTGCGGCCCTCCAGATGTTGTAAAACTATAACTCCCAGCATGCCCAGACAACCTACAGCCATCAGCAGGGCATGGTGGGAATTGTAGTTTTACAACATCTGGAGGGCCGCAGTTTTTAGGATGCCTGCTTAGTGTCTCCAAAGTCTGAGAGCCATACATATTGGGCATCGTCGCGTGCGTAAAAGTCGTCGCTATAAAAATAACATTTGACCAAACGCCTCGAATGAACGGTGTTAAAAATATAAAACAAAAACGGTGCCAAAACACAAATTTTTGGGCAAAATTTCAATTTGAATCCCTTTTGCCGGTAATAAAGCAAGGGTTAACAGCCAAACAAAACTCAATATTTATGGCCCTGATTCTGTAGTTTGCAGAAACACCCCATATGTGGTCGTAAATGGCTATATAGCCGCACGGCAGGGCATAGAACGAAGGGAACTCCATACGGTTTCTGGAAGGCAGATTTTGATGGACAGTTTTTTTTGACACCATGTCCCATTAGAAGCCCCCCTGATGTAGCCTAGACTAGAAACTCCAAAAAAGTGACCCCATCTAAGAAACTACACCCCTCAAGGTATTCAAAAGTTACTTTACAAACTATGTTAACCCTTTAGGTGTTCCACAAAACTAAATAGCGAATGTAGAAACATTTTTAGAATTTAATTTTTTTGTTACATTGCCTCAAAAAAGAGTGATATAGAGCAACCAAAAATCATATTTACACCTAAAATAGTCCCAAAACAACAACCACCTTATCCCGTAGTTTCCTAGATGGGGTCACTTTTATGGAGTTTCTACTCTAGGGGTGCATCAGGGTTCTTGAAAGGGTACATGGTGTAAATAAACCAGTCCAGCAAAATCTGCCTTCCAAAAACCATATGACGTTCCCCTCCTTCTATGTCCTGCCGTTTGGCCAAACAGTAGTTTACGACCACATATGGGGTGTTTCTGCAAACTACAGAATCAGGGCAACCCATTTTGAGTTTTGTTTGGCAGTTAACCCTTGTTCTACTCCTGGAAAAAATTGATTATATTGGAAAATTTTCCAAAAAATAGAAATTTCTAAATTGTTTCTCCATCTGCCATTAACTCTTGTGGAACACCTAAAGGGTTAACAAAGTTTGTAAACCCAGTTTTGAATACCTTGAGGGGTGTACTTTCTTAGATGGAGTCACTTATTTGAAATTTCTATTCTAGGGGTGCAACAGGGGGCTTCAAATGGCACATGGTATAAACAAAACCAGTCCTGCAAAATCTGCCTTCCAAAACCCATATGGTGTTCCCCTCCTTCTATGTCCTGCCGTTTGGCCAAACAGTAGTTTATGACCACATATGGGGTGTTTCTGCAAACTACAGAATCAGGGCCACCCATTTTGAGTTTTGTTTGGCAGTTAACCCTTGTTTTACTCCTGGAAAAAATTGATTATATTGGAAAATTTTCCCAAAAATAGAAATTTCAAAATTGTTTCTCCATCTGCCATTAACTCTTGTGGAAGACCTAAAGGGTTAATAAAGTTTTAAAAAACAGTTTTGAATACCTTGAGGGGTGTAGTTTCTAGAATGGGGTCATTTTTGGGAGGTTTCTATTATCTAAGCCTCACAATATGACTGCAAACCTGAACTGGTCCATAAAAAGTGGGATTTTGAAGATTTCTGAAAAATTTTAAAATTTGCTTCTAAACTTCTAAGCCTTGTAACATCCCCAAAAAATAAAATATCATTCCCAAAATGCTACACACATGAAGTAGACATATGGGGAATGTAAAGCCATCACAATTTTTGGGGGTATTACTATGTATTACAGAAGTAGAGAAACTGAAACTTCGAAATAGGGCTGAGTCCTTAAGGGGTTAAGTATGATTCCCTCCATATTTCACTACTTACTACTTTCCTTATGAGAGTCCACCCATCCAGAAGTTGATCCGGGATCATCAGATTCTGGAAAAATTTGAGCCATGCCTTTAACAGTGATGAGTCTCCTATTTTTGTGTCAATATCTCTCAGGGAGCTGTATATGGTGGCTAGATCCTTTTTTGGCTCTTTGGTGAGCAAAAAAGAGTCAAAATTATTTGCTGCAAATTCGCGGGTTAACTCTGTGAGTCTAGATGTTAAAAATGACCTTATCTGCTGATATGCCAAAAAGTGAGACCTCGTCAGCTGATACTTCACCCTTAGATCCCCAAAAGAATATATTTGTTTTGACTCTCAGTTCCAAAGGTGCTCAACAGATTTAATCCCTTTGGTGTTCCACTGGTTAAATTGGGCGTTTATGGAGAGTGCTTTAAACTCTGGGTGCCCCCACAGGGACATACGTTTAGACACCAGGAAAGGAAGGTTAAATTTTTTCCTCACAGCCTTCCAAGCCGCTATTGTATCCCTAAACATAACACTACTCCTTATCTCAAGGGGTAAACATGAGAATTTGGTATGCAACAGTGCGTTTAAACACCAGGGTCTCGCCATTTCTTTCTCAGTCTGTTAGATCGAATAATGAGATGTACTGTGTATCCAATCTAAACCATGCCTTAATAGGCTGGCCAAATTATAATTTCTGATGTCAGGGAACCCTACTCCTCCCCTCTCATTATGGTGGAGTACGTCTTCGGGTGTTATCCCGTGGGGACCTTTCACCCTCCTTTCGTAGGATGTGCTGCAGAGCGCTCCTAGCCTCTTGAGGGTCTTGGAAGGTAGATACCGCACCCTCCATATCATGCACTCTCAGGGTCGCAAGGTATAAAAGTGCGAATCATACCTGAGCGTTGTAAAGATCTGAGCAGATAGTGGAAAACTCTCGCCTCCGTCTGGTCACTTCCGCTGAGAAATCTTCAAATAGAAGGGCTCGAGAACCCCTTAACATCAGGGGGGCTTTGCTGCTTTTGTAGGCTCTTAAAATGGCCGCCTTCTCTGAGTAATCCAGGTACCGCACTATCACTTGTCTCGGGCGTTGGTTAAGTGCCGCATGTGTCGACGAATCACGATCCTGTCTCCCCGTCGATAGCGGCACCTGCCCGATCCTGTGGGCTCTCTCCACTTTACACCGGGTCGAGATATTTAGCGCCTGCGGTAATTCCTGTTCACACAACTGGATCAGCTCATGGAGAGGGACTGCCTCCGCTATGCCCACCAGCCGCAGGTTATTTCTTCGAGAACGATTTTCTAGGTCGTCCAATTTTAGCATGATCCTCTTGTTCTCTTGCTGGAGTCTGGAGAATTCAGATCGATAGTGTGACTGCTCGTCTTCCAGCGTCACGATTCTTTCCTCTGTCTCGTCTAAACGGCGACCATGGTCTAATAGGTCTTGGCGGATCTGAGACACGGTGGCCGAGACCGTAGTGGATAGAGACTCCTGGAGGTCGGGCAGGATGCGTGCCGCCACCTCTAAGGCCAGCTGCTTGTAGTCTATGACAAGATCTTCTGGCTGGTCCCCTTCTATGTCAGAGTCTTTCCCTGGTTAAAGCTGCGACGGTTCTGCTTGTGATAGCTGAGGCGGGCTGTCCGCCATGTTTCGCGCCACGGACTGCGACCTGGTGACTTTCAAAGGTCCCCTTTGCTTGTTCCTGCTCCCCATCGTAACTAAGAATTGGTCCATATGGAGCCGGTAAGTGTCTTCAGCGGGTAGTCCCAGTTCCTGACTCCCGTCAAGTCTGGTATATTGGGGAGATAGGTTTATGAGGCACGGGCGGTTGAGGTGCTTCACTCGCACGTCTTGCCATGTTGGCGCCGGAACCGGAAGTGCTGAGTGACTTTCTTATGTAGGGTCTAATTTTTTGCGGGATGAGGTGACGATTTTATTGGTACCATTTTGTGGGACATACGCCTTTTTGATCGCTCGGTGTTGCACTTTTTGTGGTGTTAGGCGACAAAAATGGCTTTTTTGACAGTTTTTATTTTTTATTGTGTTTATCGTACGGGGTCGATCATGTGATATATTTATAAAGACTGTCGTTACGGACGCGGTGATACCTAATATGTCTAGTTTTTTTTTTCTTTTTAATTTTTTATAGGAAAAGGCAATTTATTTTTTTAAATTACATTTTTTTTTTTTTTCTTTACTTTTATTATTTTCACTTTTTTTTTATCAAGTCCCACTTGGATCTTGAAGATCCAGTGGGGCTGATGGCTGTACTATACTTTGCAATGCTTTTGCATTGCAAAGTACAATACTATCAAATGTCCTGTAGATGGCAACACCGGGCACTTTTGCAACCATCGGGCGCTGCAATCACAGCGCAGCAGCCCCGATGGTTGAGAGAGGGAGCCCCCTCCCTCTATTAACCCCATGGATGCCGCTGCCACGGCATCTAAGGGGTTACAGCAGAGTGTCAGCATACAGCTGACACTCGCTGCTGATGTCGGCGGCTCAGGAATGGAGCCGCCAACATCAAATATAGCAGGGGGACCGCATCGGGGGCAGGAGGCACAGATACGGGGCAGCGCTGTAAAGGGGGGTATGGCCAGCAGGAGGGGGCACATTTGGGGGTCTGATGCATGCATGAGGGGGAGGAGGCGGACCGCATCAGGGGTATAAAAAATGGATGGGGGCGGGGATCGCATCGGAGGCCGGGCTCACAGGAGGAGTGGGGAGGTTGGAGGCGCACAGGAAGGGGGCAAAGATCGGAGGCACAGATGGGGGGCTTCATTACACATTACCTGATTTCAGGCTCTGATCTGCAGAGCGCAGATCAGAGCCTGAAACCGGCATTTTAACACTGCCGCAATCCAATTGGTTAGTCTGCACAGACTAACCAATCGGATCGATTGCCGGCAAGGGGCCACTCTGATTGGTCCCTTGCCGGCATTACTAGACTGTATGCTGTCCGTGACAGCAGCAGTGCAGGGGCAGAAGCTTTAATCCAAGCGCTTTGCAGCGCTTGGATTAAAGAGCTGGATTGACATCTATACACGTGGTAGCTGCACAGGGTATGTGCAGCTATCACGTATATATAGAGATTGCGGTCGGAAAGGGGTTAAGGACCAGTTCAGATCTGAAGTCACTTTGTGAGGCTTACATATTAGATTACACTATATATTACACTTTTTATGAGGCAAGGTAACAAAAAATAGCTATTTTGGCACCGTTTTTATTTTTTGTTATTTACAATGTTCATCTGACAGGTTAGATCATGCAGTATTTTTATAGAGCAGGTTGTAACAGACGCGAAAATACCAAATATGCCAACTTTTTTTGGTTGTTTGTTTCAGTTTTACATAATAAAGCATTTTTGAAAAAATTCTATTTTGTATCTCCATATTCTGAAAGCCATAGTTTTTTTTGTTTTTTTTGGGCGAATGTCTTATGTAGGGGCTCAGTTTTTTCAGTATGAGGTTTCATTGGTACTATTTTAGGGTTACATGACTTTCTGATCGCTTGGTATTACACTTTTTGCGATTTAAGGTGACAAAAAATGGCTTTTTTATACCATTGTTATTATTATTTTAACGGTGTTCTCCTGAGGGGTTAGTTCATGTGATATTTTTATACAGCAGGTTCTTATGGATGTGGCGATACCTAATATTTCTACTTTTTGATTTATTTTAGTTTTACACAATAACAGCATTGTTGAAACAAAAAAAGCAAGCCATAGTTTTTAAAATATTTTAGGCGATTGTCTTATTTAGGGTCTCATTTTTTGCGGGATAAGATGGCGGTTTGATTGGTATGATATTGGGGTGCATATGACTTTTTGATTGCTTGCTATTAAACTTTTTGTGATGTAAGGTGACAAAAAATGGCTTTTTAGACACTGTTTTTCTTTCTTTTTCTTTACGTTGTTCACCTGAGGGGTTAGGTCATGTGATATTTTTATAGAGCCAGGTTCTTACGGATGTGGGAATACCTAATATGTATACTTTTATTTTTTTACATTTAAAACAATAAAATCACTTTTGAAACAAGAAAAAAAATCATGTTTTAGGGCTCTTTCACATGAGCGGATGCCATTCTGGTAATCCTCTGCGTGAAAGAGAGCTAAGCCCCGTTCCGGACAGCAGAGACACGGAGCATTAACATGATTGATAATGCTCTATGCCTCTCTGATCTTTTCACTACAAAATCACAGTGAGATAAAGTTGTCACTATAATTTTGTAGTAAAAAGGTTACAGAGAGGCAAAGAGCATTATCAATCATGTTAATGCTGCGTGTCTCTGCTGTCCGGAATGGAGCTTGGCTATTTCACGAAGCGGATTGCCCGCATCGGCATGTTTGGCACCAAGACCAAAACCCAGACTTCTTCATAGAAGTTCGGGTTTGGGATCAGTGTTGTGTAGATTTTATTATTTTCCCTTATAACAGGCATGCTCAACTTGCGACCCTCCAGCTGTTGCAAAACTACAACTCCCAGCATGCCTGAACAGCCTACAGCAGGGCATTGTGGGAGTTGTAGTTTTACAACAGCTGGAGGGCCGCAGGTTGAGCATGCCTGCCTTATAACATGGTTATAAGGGAAAATAATAGCATTCTTAATAGAGAATGCTAAGTAAATTAGGGATGGTTAAGAAATAAAAAAAATAAATTTAACTCACCTCATCCACTTGTTCATGCAGTCCTTCTCGTCTTCTTTATTCTTCTTTGAGGACCTGGGAGGAAAAGGACCTTTGGTGACATCACTGCGCTCATCACATGGTCCATCACTTAGCAACCATGCATGAAAATAGCACCGCATTCGCACTTGCTTGCGGCTGCTTGCAATTTTCATGCGGTCCCATTCACTTCTATGGGGCTTACGTTGCGTTCCCTTATAACCATACAATCTACAGAACAGTCCTCCCGACTATGACCTTGTGGCCCTTGTACCGCAGGCGTCACTGCGTCCCCCAAATTCCAGGCTGTCACTTAGCCTCATGGTCCCTCAGCCTAGCCCAGCTGAGACCACACAGACAGAGCCTCAACAGGCCTCTGTTTACAGGTAACACAGTCCCCCAAGAGGGACTTGCGTTTGCTACAGCGTGGAGGCTGCTGGGCTAGCTAAGAAAGCCGCAGGTTATGACCGTGTCTGAACAGCACTCTATAGGTGAGTCAGGGATTCTACCCTATGTTTAGTTAGAGCCCAGCCGGGCAGGTATTTGTTTTGTGTTATTGTTTGTTGTTGCTGGTGTTGTACAATAAATGCAAAGTTTGGACAGTATGTCCGTGTCTGGTGAAGTAACCTGTGGGAATGACCCCCAGAGAAGAGCTAACCCCCCACAATTGGTGGAGGATGTGGGCAAGTTGTCTGTGGAAGAAGGGCAACAGTTGGTTACTAGGGGCTACAACAAGAAAAAGAGCAGGTGCTGCTGAATCCTGCTGTGCTGGAGTTTAAAGGCCCGGAAGCATGTTTATTCGGTGGAGCAGGGGCTGCTCGTGCTATTGTGGACTATTTTTGCTGTGGTGCAGAGATTTAAAGGGCCAGAAGACCAGAAAAGAGACTGACCTGTTTGGAATTATAATTTTTTTTAAATGTTTTTTTTTTGGTGTGTTGCTAGAGGACTGTCAGTTGCTATGGGGTGGATGGAGGATTTCACCAAGCAGCTTATGCGGGCCAATCTGAAGGCTAGCCAAAGGCAAATGATGTGGCAACAGGATCAGGGAAAGCTCATGTGCGGGTTGGACAAACAAAGAGATGTCCTAACCCAAGGCGTTTCCCATGGTAACTGCTGTGCGGAGGAACTGGGCAGTGACCTCGTGACCAGGATGCGGTTGGATGCAGAGGTGGTGTATGCCGTTGCCAAGGGCAACCAATGGGAAGAGAGTGAGATAGAGAGCAGTGCAGCTCTCAAGAGTTAAAGTGTTTTCTGCCAAGGTGTACAGAGTGTAGTGTCCCACTAGGTAGGGGTGGGCACTACACAAGGGTCAATTGGTGTGCGCGTTACTCCTACTCACAAGGAACAGAAATGTCATATTTAATTCTGCATTTAATGTATGTTCTGATGTGTTTTACATGCAATGTTCCCCTGTGTGATGCAATAGCAGGCCTAGTTGGGTGTAGTTAGACATCCCAGACACTAGAGGGAGATAGGGAGCCCCTAGTATAAATGTCCAGGCCCAGACAGGGAGTGTTAGTGCAGAGTCAGGAGTCTGAGAAGACAGAGGTTAAGAAGCCTGCTCCTGACATGCAGCTGGATAGCCCTGGCTGCTAGTGATGTCCAGGAGGCTAGTGAGAAGCTCCAGCCTGCCTGAGAACAAGAGAGCCTTAGTTAGCTCTGAAGATACCCCAGTTGCAGGATCCAACCTCCTGGGAGAAAACCCACAGTAATCCACCTTACAAGGGAAGGCGATCCAGGGTAAGCTAAGTGACCCTGATGGGCAGATCACACTAGAAAGTGCAGCAAGAATCTAATACCTGAGGAAGAAAGTAACCAAGGATTTAAGCCACCCTTTTAGGCATCCGGGCCTTGGGCGATAAAGCCAGAGCAGGAGTTCTAGAAAGGACAGTGTACATTGATTCTGAGGAAAGGTACAACCTGCTGCTGAGTGCTTGTGAAGTTTACCCTCTGCGTATCTTGCATGAATATTGCCTGCCATTTTTGTGAATAAGCCTCCTTGTGGAACTGTGTTTGAAAGACTGTACTCCTACCTGCTGTACAAAGTTGGATTGTTCAGTAAAGGTACGTTTGGTTCACTATATACTTGTGTACCTCCATCATTCCAACCACCAACCGGCGTGCCACCGTCCAAAGGCACTGGCGTCACGAATACCACAGGGACTTTGCTCCAGGCAGACAAAATACCTGTAACATCCAGGGCACCTCATCCACCATCAGGCCTGGTCCCTATCTACAGAGCGTGCCCCAGAGGAACCGTGTCTACCTCTCCTTCACTGCCACGCGCCTGCCCAGGGTTCTTCAAATATAGTGAGTACCCTCGATTGCCCATAACCGTGACCTCACTTCGTCATACCCTGCAGGTCTGGCGTGTTGCATAAATTGGCGTCACAAACAGGATCCGAATATTCCTGCGCCATAGCGGATTTAAAAACTGTGTGCTGAAAATTATCTTAAAGTGACATGCCCCAATTGTTTTATTGAAAATTGCTGGGCCAAAGTGAACTGCAATATTTGCGGTGTGAAGATTGCATTGTATGGACTGTTTTCTGCTTATTTAAGCCACCGCTTGCTGTCAGTGAATAGACAGCTATTTTGCTCAAAGATGGCCGCTGAGCTTGCTTGAAATTGTTTGCTGCGTCATCTTCATCTTAAATTGGCGGTAAAAATTGGCGCCTTCTGCTAAAAGTGCGGGAAGGCTGTATGCTGGCGCCACCGCCCTGTCTGGACATTTGCATGTCTGCTGTAATGGACTCCGCCTCCCCCATACTGGAGTACCTGGGGGGCGGCCTCCCAGTGCAATGGGAGGATCTGTCTGAACTTATTGGCGCCACCCTGTCGCTCTCCAGAGAAGGATCGAGCATGTTGAGGAGTGAGGACTTTCCTGCTGATATGTCCGCGCCTGATTTATTAAACATGAATGTGACTGGTGTAGAGCAAGAGGACGCTCCACCGGCCTACTCTCCGGGACCGGAGAGACCCGCCTGCCCGCCACAGAGGACGCAACCGGAGACCTATTATGGCTCCTGGAGAGACTTCTTCCAGCCCTCGTTCAAGTGGTCCGCATTGATGGCAGAGATCCGGGAGGCCGCCATAAAGAAGACAACCAAAACCAAGATTTACTACGAAGAACTGGCAAAGACCGTTCACGAGTGCCACACCGACACACAACCCCGCCTGGAAAGGAGAAGGGGGTTGGTTGTGGCCTTTGACAAGGACCGAGGCTTCGGTTTTATAAAAGACTACCTGACTGGACGAGACTTATATGTCAACAGGAGGTCCGTCAAGCGGAGTTACCTCCCAGAACGTCTACACAACCTCCGCGAGGGAGAGGAGGTTGAATTTACCCCTGCTGAGGGCCTGCGAGGCCCCTACGCCACTGCCGTGTCCCGTCCGAAAAAGAAGACAGAGGACTGGGACTTTGATGAGGACTACTCTGGCTGCGAGCGTGAGTCTGTGCGCTCTCCGGAGGACAACCCTGGCTGCGAGCGTGAATATGAATGCTCTCCAGGACCGGCCCATCACGCCTTCCAAGAACGGGGCTCTTTCATTGGCCCAAATGTGTTCTGGCAGCCGACAGTGGTAGAGAAGAGGGTTAGCCCATGGCCCTCACCTGAGTTGCCTCGCAGGGAGAAAACTGTCCGTGAGCTTCAGGATGCAGAGAGATTCAGAGCTGCCCTGGAGAATATCCGCAGAGGGAGGAAAGCGGACGCCTCACCTGAGCCTGCAGCGGCTGCGCAGGACGAACCACCCACCGCCCAAGTGCCGACAACGACAGCGGAGACCAGCGATCCCGACTCCGAAAGCCTGGACGACCAGATCGTGCGGCTGGAGCTGAAATTGCGGGAGCTACGCCAGACTGCCTCCGCCAGGATCCGGACTCCACCTGACCTGCAAGAAAGAGGACGTAAGGACTTGGACGTCTCCGGGTTTAAGGTGAGAGTACCTGTCCCTGTCAGTCGTCCCTCCTTAGTACCGGCACCTGCGGTGGGATCCTCTTACGCTGTGCACCGGCGCACAGAGCCAGTTGTTCCAGAACCCACCGGACCGCTTGCAGCAGCGGTACCCAGGCCAGTGCAGCAGCCCACGTTTGTTATGCCTGCTCCGGTGAGGTCAGCGACTTTGATTACCCCTAGGCCTATGGGGCCTATACCTATTAGGGGTCCGTTTATGTTACAGTTGCCCCCCAATACTGTGTTGTGGGCACATCCATCGATTGAACCTCAGTACAGGCCCAATATACAAATGGAGCCAGGGAGCACCACTGAAATGCAAAGTGAATATGACATGCCCCTGTGAATTGGCCTGCTAGGCCCTTGATGTTTGCTTTATTTACCAAGGGATCCTAAAGAAGATTTAACCCTTTCAGGACAGGAGTCCTTCGTTGTTTTGGCCCTCTGTTGCTGCTGCCAGTTACACACGGCTCAGTGGAAGCGGCAAGCCACTGAAGTACCACGTGCAGCAAGGCCATCTTGTTTACAGGACCTCCTGCCTGCTTTCTCAGAGTGAAAACCCAGTTGTGCCTGTTTTCATAAGTTGCACTTTTAACCCTTTAACCCCCTTTTCAGGTTGATTAAGGGTATTACAGCACTACTTTGATGTGTATGCCATTTGAATAATGTGGACTATTTTATGTGCTGCTATTTTATTATGCAACTGGAATTTAAAAGAATTGGGCCCAGGGATAAACTCAAATGCACATGAGCCTCTGAGATTTTGCTACTGTTTTAAAGTATTGTGCCCAGAGATGGACTCCACCTCGTGCGAGCCTCTGTGATTCTATCTGCCTCTCTAGTTTCATCTGCGATATCTTTACGTGGCTGTGGATTAAACAAAAAGAAAATAACCTAGGAACGGACTCATTTTATATGCTTTGAGCCTCCAAGAATTGTTATTTAATTGTTTTTACATTTTCTATGGACAATTTGCACTTAAAGGAATTATTATGGACTATCCTGGTATTTATTGTTACGCTGCACCAGGTCAGCGCCCCTGTTCCCATTGTGTTATCCTGAGAGAAGAGAACGACGCCCCTTTTCACCATTACTTGCTCCTAATCCAGTGGAACTGCCTGATGTATACATATAATGTATTCTTGCAAATGTAGATGTGTTTTCCTGCTTTGCTTTATTTTCCCTATTACAGGTGCAGTATCCAGCTGTGCAGGGACCCTCCATGTTGCGCCGAGGACGGGCAACGTTATAGCGTGGGGGTATGTAGTGTCCCACTAGGTAGGGGTGGGCACTACACAAGGGTCAATTGGTGTGCGCGTTACTCCTACTCACAAGGAACAGAAATGTCATATTTAATTCTGCATTTAATGTATGTTCTGATGTGTTTTACATGCAATGTTCCCCTGTGTGATGCAATAGCAGGCCTAGTTGGGTGTAGTTAGACATCCCAGACACTAGAGGGAGATAGGGAGCCCCTAGTATAAATGTCCAGGCCCAGACAGGGAGTGTTAGTGCAGAGTCAGGAGTCTGAGAAGACAGAGGTTAAGAAGCCTGCTCCTGACATGCAGCTGGATAGCCCTGGCTGCTAGTGATGTCCAGGAGGCTAGTGAGAAGCTCCAGCCTGCCTGAGAACAAGAGAGCCTTAGTTAGCTCTGAAGATACCCCAGTTGCAGGATCCAACCTCCTGGGAGAAAACCCACAGTAATCCACCTTACAAGGGAAGGCGATCCAGGGTAAGCTAAGTGACCCTGATGGGCAGATCACACTAGAAAGTGCAGCAAGAATCTAATACCTGAGGAAGAAAGTAACCAAGGATTTAAGCCACCCTTTTAGGCATCCGGGCCTTGGGCGATAAAGCCAGAGCAGGAGTTCTAGAAAGGACAGTGTACATTGATTCTGAGGAAAGGTACAACCTGCTGCTGAGTGCTTGTGAAGTTTACCCTCTGCGTATCTTGCATGAATATTGCCTGCCATTTTTGTGAATAAGCCTCCTTGTGGAACTGTGTTTGAAAGACTGTACTCCTACCTGCTGTACAAAGTTGGATTGTTCAGTAAAGGTACGTTTGGTTCACTATATACTTGTGTACCTCCATCATTCCAACCACCAACCGGCGTGCCACCGTCCAAAGGCACTGGCGTCACGAATACCACAGGGACTTTGCTCCAGGCAGACAAAATACCTGTAACATCCAGGGCACCTCATCCACCATCAGGCCTGGTCCCTATCTACAGAGCGTGCCCCAGAGGAACCGTGTCTACCTCTCCTTCACTGCCACGCGCCTGCCCAGGGTTCTTCAAATATAGTGAGTACCCTCGATTGCCCATAACCGTGACCTCACTTCGTCATACCCTGCAGGTCTGGCGTGTTGCAAGAGTCCTAGAGACGATGTGCGAAGATGCCGTAATGCTGTTGCTAAGAGCAACCAACCTCGACAGCAGGCAGCTGTCCGGCAACAGAGAGAGTGCTGCTGGAGATGTCGCCAAGTGGGAAGGTGTGCACCTGGTTGTCCTATGACCAGGAATCAAAGATGGGAGGTTTCCAACATCCCGGAGAAGGAAGATGACTGCTGGAGAGACGTGCGTACAGCACTTGGAAGCGCCAAACCCGTGACGGCTGTGGGTAAGAGCGTTCCAGTTGTTTCTTATACAGCAGTTGAAGTGACAGGGAGCAGGCCTCTGGAGGTTGGGCATGTTGCTGACCAGTGCCCTAATGCCTCAGAAGCCATGTGCTGTGGTATGAGCTGGCAGCAGTTGCTATCTGCCGAGCCAGTCGGTGTAAAAACACCCGGACTAGAGACTGCTACACCAATGTGTGGGGCAGTCCAGTCCAGGCGTTGTTGGACGCAGAGAGCCAGGTGGTCCTGGTACCTGCCCTCCGGGTGGCTGAGAACTATATGCGGGACTTTCATGGAGTTAGCGAGGACTGTCCGGTGGCTCTCCCTGAGTGTGAGACTCCAATGCAATCTGGGACTTGTGAACTTCGTGATGCAGTTTCACGTATACCTAATGTGTTATTGGGCCGTGATATTGTTTTGTTGCTGGGGGGTAAGGTAGACACTTCTGCAGATAGTGACAAAACTCCTGCAGAACCTGGACCTGTCCTTTTAAGTGAAGATCTAAGAGAGCTGCACATTGACCTCCATGGGAAAGAATGTTGACCATTGAAAACAATGGTGCTGGTAAAGTGCAAAGTGATGGTGACAAGAGTGCGGAAATGCATAATGAAAATATGATGTCATATGAAATATGTGGTGACAGTGATATACCTTTTCCGTTGCAGGTTGTGGTCAGGGGAGAAGCGCCCCCTGGTGGTAAAAATGTAAATGATGATGAAGCTTTATTTTCTACATCTGCTATTTTTCATGAAGATCTATATGACTTGATCAAAAGATTTGAAGACATGCCTATAAGTAGTGTGGAGCAAAGCCCAGCTCCAGCTCAGTGTTTGAATGTGCAGGAGAATATGACAGGGCTAGAGGGTGTACCGCACCTACCAGAGGTGGATATGCAGTCTCCACAGTGTTTTTTGGTTATTAAGGAAGTGTCCCAGGTGGGGGTTAGCTCATCGGTGCCCCTAGAGGTCAGAATTGATAATGACCCGAGCAGTATATATGACGAATGTGCTGTGACCGATGGCAACTCGGAGAAAGAAGCTACCAGGTCAAGGTCTTGCGAAATTAAAGTAGTTGCTAGTAGCGACCAGACAACAGTTATACCTGACGTGACGAGAGTTAAGTGGGGAGACGTCAGCCTAGTGACTGAGACCTATACCCAGGCAGTGGTAGATGACCAGACGTGTCAGTACAGCTGCAATCAGAAGGAGATAAGTGAGCTGAAGGATCTACTGCCTGATATCCAGGTGACATTAGAGCGGCTGAAGGGTGGTTTAAAACTGACCAGCCGGATCTCCAACAAAAGGAGGAGGTGGGAGCTCCCCGTGGAAAACGCGGCTGTAAAGGTTGCGGAAGTTAAAGGTTGTGGGCCTAGGAAGAAATCTAGAAAAGAAGCAAGCCAGAAAGCTAAGTTCTCCAGCGAAGAGGAGACGGAGGAGGCCCTTAGACACTGTAGTCTAGGTAGGAAGGCAGTGTTTATGACAAACAAAGCTCTGATGGCCTGGGTCTGGCAAAATAAAGGGAAGCATACATCTCTTCCAGGGGGAAAGTTGAGACGGAAGATGGCAGTATAATGCGGATGCCCTGTTGCGAGCATCCAGTTGGTACATGGGTTCACCCCCACAGGTTTGAAAAGAGGGGGGGGATATGTGGCAATGTGAACATTGAGGTGTTGTTTCCCCAGGTTCCAGTCCGGGACTTGAGGCATGCTCATGTCCAGGGATCCTATTTAATCCTGCTACTGGATCTTGGGTGTGTCTCACTCTGGAGTGTTTGGTGAAGCAGAGTCCTGGTGAGTGGTCTCAGCCGGGTGGGCTGAGGAGCCACGAGGCTAGGTGATAGCCTGAACTTTGGGGGACGCGGTGACGCCTGTGAAACAAGGATCACGAGGCCAGAGTCGGGAGGACTACTGGGCCACAATCCCCCAAAAAGGTGTTTAAGTGTCACAGCCTTGAGGTTGCTGGACTGAATGGCTGAGGATAGCCGCATTTGTGTTCCATGTGTGAACAGGGCTCTCTAGGTGAGTCAGGGATACGCTTATGTGTTTAGTTAGAGCCTAGCCGGGCAAGGATTTGTTATTTTGTGTTAATGTCACACATGATAAGTTGAAGCCGCAACTTCATAACCTGTTTTGCTGAAACGTAAGGAATAAAACACGAGTTTGGACATTCTACCCTTGTCTGGTGAAGTAATCTGTGATGGTGACCCCCTAAAAGTAAACGATCTCTTACTAAATATATATATATATATATATATATATATTATACACTTTCCTATTTCAGTAAGAAAGAAAATGTTTGCTTTGTTTATTTTTAGCTGGAGTAAAGTCTACATCTTTGACCAGATCATGCGCACTTTCATCAAATTGTGGCTTAAAGGGCACGGTGACCCTACAACATGGACATATGAGGCTGAGCACTTCATGCTGCAAAACTGACTACTGTACTCCTGATCTTCCCACATGTAAGTTGTCTATTTCTGCTTCTTTGCCAATATTGCGTTAAAGTATAAAAAAATAATACCACTGAGGGGGAATTTATTGTGAGGGGGTCAATACCGGAAAAAAACTGATCTGTTTTATCCTAATGCATTCTTAATGGAGACCAATCAGTTCAGGATGTCTTCAGTTCAGTCTTTTTGACTTTTCAGGACTTTTTCATGCTGCGGTTTTATTTCCGGCCAAAAAAAAAACTGAACACTTGCCTGAATTCCGGATCCAGCATTTTGTTCCATAGAAATGTATTAGTGTCGGATCCGGTATTCCTGCATGCGCAGACCTTTAAAAATGTGAAGAAAATAAATACCGGAAAAAACGAATCTGGCATGACATGCGTTTGCAGTTCAGGCAACAGAACCGCCTGACGGAATCAAACAACGCAAGTGTGAAAGTGCCCTAAGATGGGCCTCTTAATAAAACTGGTCCATCTTCTGGCAGTTTGTCCACCAGAATAACAAATCTGCTGTACGTGAGCGATTGGCCGGGGTAGATTTGTATTGTAATTGTCACCAAACTATCGTAAATCTGACGGCCATGGAAGGTCATGCTCCATTCAAGTACGCTCCCACAAACATGTCCACAGGTTGGTTATTGTCCTCACCTCGTCTAACTTGGGTTTTTCTTTTTCCTTACGTTTCTCCTGGTCCTAAATTGGCTTTGGGATGGTTAACCCTTTGAGTGGGTATGTTACTTCATCCCCTCTGTAGCATTAGGTTTGCTATGTAGATCTGATATTATTATTTCTTGCTATTGGATTGGTTCAGGCTTACCTACCTTTGTGTTAGGCCTCTTGCACACAACGTATTCGTTCCGTGCATGCAGTCCCCAATGCACAGGCAACGTTTGTGCGGCGGCCAGGACAGATCCAGACACATTCAACTTCAATGGATCCGCGATCCGTACGTTCTGCAATAAGATAGAACAAGTTCTATCTTTTTGTGGAACAGAAGAACGAAACGGAACACCAAAGAATCGCTCCGTAGTGCTTCCTTTCCGTGGTTCCATTCCTTCCGCACCGCATCTCCGGATTTGCAGACCCATTCAAGTGAAGTGAGTGCACACGGCCGGTGCCCCGTGTATTGCGGACCCGCCTCATGCGGGCCACAATAGGGCCACGGGGGGCACACTGTCATGTGCCTTATGTACATGTATTTCCATCTTTTGTAGGAGCTATGTGGGTACTTTGGGATCCATATTCAGTACAGCGTTTGTGGACATTTCTCCATTTCTAGATGTTTTTTTTTCCCCATTTTATATGATTTGTTTACCTAATTATTTATATATGCTGCAATAAAGAATATAATACTTTATATAAACAAGGTTCTTGCTTACTTTTTTTCCAGCTCCGTACAGTATAAGGGTCCATTCACACTTCCCAAAATGAGTCCGCATCCGTCCCGCACTTTTGCAGAACGGGTGCAGACCCATTCATTTTCAATGGGGCCGGAATGTGCTTTCTGCATCCGCATTTGCGGCTCCGTACTCCCACATCCGTGCTTCAGTTTCCGCCAAAAAAATAGAACATGTCCTATTCTTGTCCACAATTGCGGACAAGATTAGGCATTTTCTATTATAGTGCCGGCGATGTGCGGTCAACAAATTGCGGAATGCACATTGCCGGTGTCCGTGTTTTGCGGATCCGCGTTTTGCGGATCAGCAAAATACTTAGACGTGTTAATGGACCCTTAGAATGTATTGGCTCCAATGAGCCGAAGTTATTACTTTGCAAAGTCTCGCAAGACTTCATGTAATAACTTTGTGAATTACTAATAATATTTATTTATATAGCGCCACCATATTGCGCAGCACTTTACAAATTCATAGGGTTCATGTACAAAACAAAAGTAACTGCCTAATATACAACTGAAACACTAGGAGTCGGGGCCCTGCTCACAATCTATGAGGCATTGGGGGTGACACATAAGGTAGTTGATTGTGAAAGTAGGATTCAAGCCATTATTGAACTGACAGCAGTGGTGCCGGCTGATCTGTATCAGGTTTGGGACTGTTAGAGGATCAAGTTCAGGCCGGAGGAGTTGGTGGGGGGGAGGTTTACTCGGGGAATAGTCGGTAGCTGGATAAGCCTGCCTGAAAAGTTGTGTTTTTAAGGCACATTTGAAGGTGGAGAAGTTGTGAATTGACCTAATATTCCGGGGCAGAGTATTCCAGAGTGCGCGAGTGAGAGGTACAAATTAAGGAGGATGTTAATCTTAGGTCGCAGAACGGAGAGCGCGAGTAGGGTGGTAGATGGAGATGTATGGAGGTGCAGCACTGTGGAGACCTTTGTGGGTGAGGGTGAGAAGTTTGAACTGTATTCTGTGGTGGATGGGCGACCAGTGAAGTGACTGGCACAGACTAGTATCATCAGTGTAGCGGTTTGATAGATGGATGAGCCTGGCTGCCGCATTTTGAACAGACTGAAGGGGGGAGAATATTTGCAGCTGCCACTTCTGCAGGAAGGCTATTCCATGCATCCACTACTCTGAGTAAAGTAATACTTCCTGATATTACTTAGACAAGAAGTTCTGTTCTTGAGAGGTTCAGTTTTAGATACAGAGAGGGCATGATGTTAGAGACAGCTGCCAGACAATTACTGGTGTTTTGGAGTAAAGCAGGTGATGTTGGGGAATGACGTGAATTATTTATTACTGTAAAAAAACTTGATTTGGTTCTAAGTGGTTCGGTATCTTTGCAGTAATAATTAATTCACAAAGTTATTGCACAAAGTCTCGCAAGACTTCGCGAAGTAACAACTTCGGCTCATCGGAGCCAATGCATTCTAATACTACACGGAGCTCCTGCTCCGTAAAGTATTGCAACAAAGTTTTGCAATTGAATTGACTTTGGATGAAGCATCCAAAGTTGATTTGCTCATCCCTAGCCTGTTTCACACTTGTGCTGTTAATTCCAGTTTTGAGTCCGGCAGAGGATCTAAGAACCGGAATTAAATAGATCAGTGCCATTTAACACATCCGCTTTGGTCAGATCCAGTTATATTTGCTGGATCTCAAAAAAACGGAAAACCACAGCGCAAGTGTAGAACAGTCCTAACCTGACATTTATACCCACAACCGCATCTTCTACTTTTTGGTCAGAATATTCCCCCTAATATCTTACCTTTCAAACCTCTTGTTTCCATGCCAAAGGTTGCTTGGTTTCCCACCAATGTTTACCCCACTTCACTGATTATGCAATAACTGATGGCAGTGTTGATGTGTCCTTCTAAATGACATCATCACTATGATATGCCAAGTGACTGGCTGCCACAGTCACATGTCAGGACAACACCCCAGCAATACAACTGCGGCAAAAACAAAGACTAGCACGTACTGTAGAACTATTGGCACAGTAAAATTTGATCATTTTATTGCAGTCACCACTTGGATGAACTGAGTGTAAAGAGATCTTACAGCTTCCATTGAATTTAATGGTAACTTTAAAAAAAAATATAGTGTGTGTGTATATATAATATATATAATATATATATATATATATATATATATATATATATATATATATATATATATAATATAAAATGATATGTTCTTTATTCGGCTTTCAAAGTTTAAGATCCAACATATATCACATGGAGAGACACAGTAATTGTGACGTGTTTCGGGCTATAGTATTGAGCCCTTCATCAAGACATGAAGGGCTCAATACTATAGCCCGAAACGCGTCACAATTACTGTGTCTCTCCATGTGATATATGTTGGATCTTAAACTTTGAAAGCCGAATAAAGAACATATCATTTTATACGTCAGAAGCTGGAATCGACCCTTTTGTTTTTGGACATATCAAGTGTGGCTGGGTTCAAGCCACTTTCTTTCCTTGCTTCGCTAAGGTGATTAGAGGTAAGAGCTGCAAAAACCTCTATCTATCTATCCTCCATGGTGGCTGCAGGCTTTCAGTTTTATCAGGTACTCAAAGGAAGCAAGTAGACCTAGAGTTGTATCTGGGAGATTCACCAATATAATTGTGCCACTTGTCTGGTGTAGATTTGAGAAATACAGTGTCCAGGATGAGCACCATATTAATTAAGTCCCTGTTCAACTTTTGCTAAGAGAGAAGTGAACAAAAGCTTGACTTTTAGGCAAAGGAGGGCCAAAACTGTTTTGCTATGTGGCTCTATGAAGTCATTTATTTTATTTATTTTTAAGCATCATTTATTTATTCCAGGATGATGCAAATCTAAAAAAGGGGTATAACATATAAAACAAAACAAGCACAGTAAGCGTGAACTTGCAGTATCAACGGACTGGTACAGAGGAGGAGAGAGCCCGGCCTGTCAGGACTTAAAATCTACAAGGGAATACAAAAAAAAGACAGTATCAGAGGGCAGATGCTGCTCAGGTGGCTGTTTAGTGGCTGAAGGGTTATTGTAAATTGTAGAATTTTTAGAAAAGTTGGGATCTCAAGTTGCTTTTGAAGGTTTGAAAGGTAGGGTAGGGTCTGATCTGCTGTGGTAGTGGGTTCCAGACTATGGGGGATATGTAAGAAATCTTGTAGATGATTGTGCAAGGAACAGACAAGAGGAGCACAAAGAAGCCATCTGAGGATCGAAGATTATGTGTGGAGATATATCGGGAGAGTAGGTCAGAGATGTAAGGATGGGGCAGATTGTGGATGGCCTTATATGTTGTTGTTAGCGTTCTGAACTGAATTCACTGGGAATTTGGGAGCTAGTGAGGGGATTGGAAGAGGGGAGAGACAGAGGAGAAACAAGGGGAGAGATGGATTGGCAGCAGAATTGGAGATTGATTAGAAGGGTGCAAGACCATTAGCTGGGAGGCCACAGAGGAGGATGTTGCAGAAGTCCAGGCAGGAGATGATGAGAGTATGCACCAACACACGGGCCAGCTGCTGTGAAACTACAACTTCCAGTATGCAAACATGCTCGGCTGTTCTAACTCCCATAGAAGTGAATAGACCACTTTGGGAGTTGTAGTTTCAGAACACCAAGAGTGCGGGGGTTGCTGATATATGCACTAGCATTTTGGTTGATTCAAGGTTAAGGAAGGATTTGGAGGTGGCAGGGGGTGGTAAGAGCTTGGACGTGTGACTTGATACCTATATACACCCCTTAGTTGTAAAGATTTTGTACTAAATGACTAGAGCTGAGATGTTGGTCCAGAGGTTTATTCTTATTGCCATTTTTGAAGTCAGGAAAGATTTTAAAAATTTTCCTATGATAAGGAACATCTGTTTTGCTTCATGGTGGGTACAGTATTTTTCTTCCATGAGATCATTGCAGGATAATGGGTTGGACCGCATGCAGCGTTTACAGAGTTCAGGAACTTGCTCTTACACTCTTGCTTAATAATTTCTTAATACGGGGGGCGGAGCCTGCGCCGGTCTGAGATGGCCGCACTTTGCTGAGCTCCTGCACTACCGCCGTCTATACCACTAGCAATCTGCAGCCATCAGCCTCACCATGGTGAAAATTGGCAACCCTAAACTCGGTGAACACCCGACTCTGCAAAAAACCCTGCCAGCGAGCGGAGAAATGGATAAGTTTATTCAAAAAGCAGCGTCCTCGTTCGTGGCGCGAGAACCTAAGATGGCGCCGACTCAGCCTACGCAGCCTCACAGAGCTAGCGCACAGGAGAAGTCCAACGATGAAATAACCCGGCACTACTTAAAACATACCCTGTGCAAGGCCATGGAGCCTGTCCTGAGCGAGATAGCTGCAATGCGCCAAGACATGAAGCAAGTGGGGGACAGGGTGGAGGCCCTTGAGACCCAGCAGGTCATGGTTCTGGAACATCAGAGAGCTACGTCTACTTCATTACAGAAGTGCAGCGCTTACCTCAACGAGCTGCATAATGCCCTGGAAGACCAGGAGAACAGGGGGCGCCGCAACAATCTCCGGATACGTGGGATTCCTGAAACGGTTGCCCCAGGTGACGTCCCAAATGCGGTCAAACATCTCTGCATACCACTCCTGGGCCCAAATTTCACCCCAGAAATAACTTTGGAGAGAGCCCATAGGGCTCTACGCCCTAAGCCCAAAGCAGAAGATCCCCCCCCCCCCCCCCCCCCCCGGGACATAATTTGTAAAATTTCTAAATTTCCAAGTGAAGGCTGCGGTTCAAGAAGCGGCCAGAAACCGCCCTGATATCGTTTTTGAAGGAGCGCAAGTATCCATCTATCAAGACTTAGCTCCCTCCACGCTCAGAAAGCGCCGGGTCATGAAACCCTTGACAGAATGGCTACGTGCTAATAGGATCCAATATAAATGGAACTTTGCGTTTGGGCTATCTTTTACCCAAGATGGACGTCGTTTTAACATTTCTTCACACTCGGATCTGGATGCAATGTACGACGCTCTGCAAATCCCTCCCTTCCAGATTGAAAATTGGGACTTATTTCAAGACGTTGCTGCACTCCCAGAGGTCCCAACCGTTACGCCTTTCACCTTGATGCATACCCCTAAAGCCCATAAAACGGGTAAGAGAGGAAAGCAACTGACTCCAAAGAGACTTACCCAAGACCGGTGAACTTTCTTCAGTTCATTCCTGGCTCTCGTTCGTCTTATCCTGACATTTACCTTTGAACGAACGACAACGGACATCTCACGGAACGGACTTGTCTCAGCGAAACCTAGAGGAGTCTTAACCATTTGATGTAACCCATTATCTGTCTGTTTTCCCTTATGTTTCTCCACCCCCATTTCCCCTGTGTCCCTTCGTCACTGACTCATGTCTGGTTCTCTCTCTTTCGTTTTATACCTAATTGGTCTGTCAGCGCTGTCCAATTTCTTAACGCAAATTTTGCTCAGTCCTTGCCACTAGTTAGCTGGCCTTGTTCATAAATACTCAACACCTTCTCCCTTATTATAGGGACCTCTCACCCCATGTAGGCTGCTCATTATTGTGCTAGACGGCACACAATTTGGTCTGCAGACCTTATTCCCCCCAAGATGACTAGCTTAGGGGTGACCCTATGCTTAAAATGTTTTTCTCCTGTTCTAATGTTTTTCTTTTTTTCCCCGGTTTGTTCTAAGGTACATGATTCTATTGTCACAACTCAGTAGAGGTTTCCACTCCAGCTTGTGGATCTTATCCTTTTCTTCTGACCAGCTGACTGACGCCTCACCGATGCTCTCCCCTGGGGGACCGACACATTGATGCGCCTTGATCCCCACTCACTAAACAATCATGGCTGATCTACAAATTGCCACCTACAATGTGAGAGGATTTAACTCTCCTTCTAAGAGAAGCCAAATTTTGGCAATGCTACGCAAAGAGGGTTCAGATGTGTTGCTTCTCCAGGAGACACACTTCCGGTTCAACCATTACCCCAACCTGGAATTTTCACATTATCCTGTGTGGTTCCACTGTGGTGGTAATTCGTCAGCCTCCGGAGGTGTCAGCATCGGTTTTAAAAGAAAAATCCCTTTTAAATACTCAGAACATACTCAAGAACATACTCAAGGAGGGGAGATATCTCCTAGTGAAAGGGAATATAGGCCCTCAGATATACAAATTTATTAATTTGTACGCTCCCAACAACAAACCAACATCCTGGTTTGCCAGCATGTACAAATTCATTGAGTCCTTTAACCACTACAGGACCGCCGTACGCAGGATTGCGTCCTGCCGGCGGCCCTGCTCTTCTGGGTGGACGCATATACGCGTCCTCCCGCGAGAGCCGAGATTTCCTGTGAACGCGCGCACACAGGCGTGCGCGCTCACAGGAACGGAAGGTAAGCGAGTGGATCTCCAGCATGCCAGCGGCGATCGCTCGCTGGCAGGCTGGAGATCCGAATTTTTTAACCCCTAACAGGTATATTAGACGCTGTTTTGATAACAGCGTCTAATATACCTCCTACCTGGTCCTCTGGTGGTCCCTTTTGTTAGGATCGACCACCAGAGGACACAGGTAGGTCAGTAAAGTCGCACCAAACACTACACTACACTACACCCCCCCCCCCGTCACTTATTAACCCTTTATGAACCCCTGATCACCCCATATAAACTCCCTGATCACCCCCCTGTCATTGATTACCCCCCTGTCATTGATCACCCCCCTGTCAGGCTCCGTTCAGACATCCGCATGATTTTTACGGATCCACTGATACATGGATCGGATCCGCAAAACACATACGGACGTCTGAATGGAGCCTTACAGGGGGGTGATCAATGACAGGCGGGTGATCACCCATATAGATTCCCTGATCACCCCCTGCATTGATCACCACTCTGTCATTGATCACCCCCCTGTAAGGCTCCATTCAGACGTCCGCATGATTTTTACGGATCCATGGATACATGGATCGGATCCGCAAAACACATGCGGACGTCTGAATGGAGCCTTACAGGGGGGTGATCAATGACAGGCGGGTGATCACCCATATACACTCCCTGATCACCCCCCTGTCATTGATCACCCCCCTGTAGGGCTCCATTCAGACGTCCGCATGTGTTTTGGTATCCATGGATCCGTAAAAATCATGCGGACGTCTGAATGGAGCCTTACAGGGGGGTGATCAATGACAGAGGGGTGATCACCCATATACACTCCCTGATCACCCCCTGTCATTGATCACCCCCCTGTAAGGCTCCATTCAGACATCTGCATGTGTTTTGCGGATCCGATCCATGGATCCGTAAAAATCATGCGGACGTCTGAATGGAGCCTTACAGGGGGTGATCAATGACAGAGGGGTGATCACCCATATACACTCCCTGATCACCCCCTGTCATTGATCACCCCCTGTCATTGATCACCCCCCTGTAAGGCTCCATTCAGACGTCCGCATGTGTTTTGGTATCCATGGATCCGTAAAAATCATGCGGACGTCTGAATGGAGCCTTACAGGGGGTGATCAGTGACAGGGGGGTGATCAGGGAGTCTATATGGGTGATCACCCCCCTGTCATTGATCACCCCCCTGTCATTGATCACCCCCCCCCCCCCCCTGTAAGGCTCCATTCAGACATTTTTTTGGCCCAAGTTAGCGGAAATTTTTTGTTTGTTTTTGTTTTTCCTTACAAAGTCTCATATTCCACTAACTTGTGTCAAAAAATAAAATCTCACATGGACGCACCATACCCCTCACAGAATCCAAATGCGTAAACATTTTTAGACATTTATATTCCAGACTTCTTCTCACGCTTTAGGGTCCCTAAAAAGCCAGGGCAGTATAAATACCCCACATGTGACCCCATTTCGGAAAGAAGACACCCCAAGATATTCCGTGAGGGGCATATTGAGTCCATGAAAGATTGAAATTTTTGTCCTAAGTTAGTGGAAAGGGAGACTTTGTGAAAAAAACAAAAAAAATCAATTTCCGCTAACTTATGCAAAAAAAAAAATAATTCTATGAACTCGCCAGGCCCCTCATTGAATACCTTGGGGTGTCTTCTTTCCAAAGTGGGATCACATGTGGGGTATTTATACTGCCCTGGCTTTTTAGGGGCCCGAAAGTGTGAGAAGAAGTCTGGGATCCAAATGTCTAAAAATGCCCTCCTAAAAGGAATTTGGGCCCCTTTGCGCATCTAGGCTGCAAAAAAGTGTGACACATCTGGTATCGCCGTAATCAGGAGAAGCTGGGGAATGTGTTTTGGGGTGTCATTTTACATATACCCATGCTGGGTGAGAAAAATATCTTGGTCAAATGCCAACTTTGTATAAAAAAATGGGAAAAGTTGTCTTTTGCCAAGATATTTCTCTCACCCAGCATGGTTATATGTGAAATGACACCCCAAAACACATTCCCCAACTTCTTCTGAGTACGGCGATACCAGATGTGTGACACTTTTTTGCAGCCAAGGTGGGCAAAGGGGCACATATTCCAAAGTGCACCTTTCGGATTTCGCAGGCCATTTTTTACACATTTTGATTGCAAAGTTCTTCTCACACATTTGGGCCCCTAAATTGCCAGGGCAGTATAACTACCCCACAAGTGACCCCATTTTGGAAAGAAGACACCCCAAGGTATCCCGTGAGGGGCATGGCGAGTTCCTAGAATTTTTTATTTTTTGTCGCAAGTTAGTGGAATATGAGACTTTGTAAGAAAAAAATAAAAATAAAAAATCATCATCATTTTCCGCTAACTTGTGACAAAAAATAAAAAGTTCTATGAACTTACTATGCCCATCAGCGAATACCTTAGGGTGTCTACTTTCCGAAATGGGGTCATTTGTGGGGTTTTTCTACTGTCTGGGCATTGTAGAACCTCAGGAATCATGACAGGTGCTCAAAGTCAGAGCTGCTTCAAAAAGCGGAAATTCACATTTTTGTACCATAGTTTGTAAACGCTATAACTTTTACCCAAACCATTTTTTTTTTGCCCAAACATTTTTTTTTATCAAAGACATGTAGAACTATAAATTTAGCGAAAAATTTATATATGGATGTCGTTTTTTTTGCAAAATTTTACAGCTGAAAGTGAAAAATGTCATTTTTTTGCAAAAAAATCGTTACATTTCGATTAATAACAAAAAAAGTAAAAATGTCAGCAGCAATAAAATACCACCCAATGAAAGCTCTATTAGTGAGAAGAAAAGGAGGTAAAATTCATTTGGGTGGTAAGTTGCATGACCGAGCGATAAACGGTGAAAGTAGTGTAGTGCCGAAGTGTAAAAAGTGCTCTGGTCATGAAGGGGGTTTCAGCTAGCAGGGCTGAAGTGGTTAAAGAAGGTATTGTTGTGCTGGGAGGCGACTTTAATATTGCGCTTGACCCTCTGCTAGATATATCCTCCCATAAATCAGCTCACTCCCTGAACTCACTGAGAAGAGTGAGAGAGGGTTTCTGGAACTTGCACTTGGTCGACTCTTGGCGTTCCCTCCATCCTAGCGATGTAGACTACACCTTCTTTTCGCATGTACACAATACGTACCACCGTATCGACTACTTATTTGTGTCCAAGGAGCACCTCCAGCACTGCTCAGAGGCCAAGATTGGATCTATCCATATATCCGATCATGCCCCTACACGCAATACCTCATGCTTTAACTGGCGTCTGAACGAATCCATTATAGGAGACCCCAAAATCATTACAAAAATTTCTTCCCTACTAGAAGAGTACTTTAAACTGAATACTGACCCTTCTCTATCCCCTCAAACTCTCTGGCATGCACACAAACCCTTCATAAGGGGACACTTCATTAGTATTGGATCATACATTAAGAAAATCAGGGAACAAAAGATAGCAGCTCTTCTCACTAGAATTAAAAAACTAGAGACCCTACACAAATGCTCCTTAGCCGATTCTCAGCGTCAAGACCTCTCTAGTCTCAGAGCAGAACTAAAAGCTTTATTGGATGCTAAATCCGCCAAATACTATTTAAATTCGCAGCATAAATTTTATGCTCATGGCGATAAGACTACTAAGTTCTTGATGAATAGAATTAAGGCAAGAAGAGACAGCAATTACATACATCAACTAAAGTCCCCAAATGGTGATACCATTTTCGCCACAAACCAAATGGCTAATCAATTTAGGGCATTTTATGAAGAGCTTTACAACATCCCGCCCCCTCCATCCTCTGAAACCCACCTGTCTTTAATCTCCTTCTTAGAGGCGAACACCCTCCCTCAGCTCACCGATATTCAGAGAACCCTACTGGCAGCTCCCTTCTCAATCGAGGAGCTTTCCGTAGCTCTCTCCCAACTGCCCCTGGGGAAAAGCCCTGGCCCCGACGGCCTTCCGTCATTATATTACAAAGCCTTTAAGACCCAACTACTCCCACACCTTCTTAACGTATGCAATTCTGCATTAAAAGGTAATGCCCTGTCTAGAGATATGACGACTGCACACATAGCACTGATCCCCAAGGAGGGAAAGGATCCCAAACTCTGCGCAAATTACAGACCCATTTCCCTTCTGAATTTGGATCTCAAACTGTTAGCTAAAATGTTGGCCAACCGACTGGCAAACTTCCTTCCTTCTTTGATACATGGGGACCAGGTGGGCTTTGTCCGCAATAGGGAGGTGTCATGGAACCATGAACCAGACGTACAACAAGAGATAAGTGGAAAATAAGAAGGTTTTATTGAAGAGCAAGCCGTAAGCAAAGTCCGAACGGATGGCTAAACCGAAGCAGGGTCTTGCGGAGACAGAGGTCAGGAACCAGAAGGGTAGTCAGACGAAGCCAGGAACAGGAACCAACGGGGTAGTCAGACGAAGCCGGAATCAGGAACCAACGGGGTAGTCAGACGAAGCCGGAATCAGGAACCAACGGGGTAGTCAGACGAGGCCAGGATCAGGAACCAGAAGCAGCAGCAGTCTTGGAAGCATGTGAACACAGGAGGACCAAGCAAGGAACTGAAGCCACAGACCTCCTATATATATGAGCTGGGCATCCAGCTCCTCCCAGTGGGAAGGAGGAGCCGCAGGGTGGGAGGCTACAAGAAAACCCAGAAACCAAGATGGCCGCCAGCACATGTCAAACGAAGGGAACAGCAAGGAGGTAAGACCATGACAGTACCTCCCCCTCAAGGGCCCCTCCTCCGCGGAGTAAGGAACGGTTTCTGAGGGAAGCGTGCGTGGAAGGCTCGGAGCAAAGCAGGAGCATGGACATCTGCGGAGGGAACCCAGGAACGCTCCTCTGGACCATAACCACGCCAATGGACCAAAAACTGCACCCGGCCGCGGACCAGGCGTGAGTCCAGGATATTGCTCACCTCATACTCCTCACGATTGCCCACTTGGACCGGACGAGGCCGAGGAATCGAGGAAGTGAAACGATTACACACCAGTGGCTTCAACAGGGAGACATGAAACACGTTGGAGATCCGCATGCCAGGAGGAAGCGCAAGGGCATAGGCTACCGGGTTTACCCTGCGAAGCACTCGGAAGGGACCAACAAAGCGAGGCGCCAGCTTGGGAGTGGGCACTCGAAGGTTGAGGTTGCGGGTGGACAACCATACGCGGTCTCCGACCTGGTAGGAAGGAGCGGGCGCTCGTCTGCGATCAGCCTGGAGTTTCTGGCGCTGCGCAGAGACCTCAAGGGACCTCTGGATCTGTACCCAAGAAGCACGTAGGATGGAAAGGTGATCCTCCACAGCCGGAATATCCTGGGGAGAGAATACCTCCGGTAACACAGCAGGTTGGAACCCATAATTGGCCATGAAGGGAGACGTCCCAGAGGAAGAGTTCACCGCCGTGTTCCTGGCAAACTCAGCCCAAGGCAGGAGGTCAACCCAATTGTCTTGGTGATCGGAGACATAGCAACGAAGGAATTGCTCCAAGGCCTGATTGGATCGTTCTGCGGCCCCATTGGACTGAGGGTGGTAGGCCGAGGAGAAAGAGAGATGAATCCCCAACTGGGAGCAAAAGGCGCGCCAGAACCTGGACACAAACTGACTCCCCCGATCCAACACAATCTCCTTGGGCAAACCGTGCAACCGGAAGACCTCCCTGGCAAAAATCGAGGCCAACTCTTGTGCAGAGGGTAACTTCTTGAGAGGAACACAGTGGCACATTTTGGAAAACCGATCCACAATCATGAGAATGACCGTATGGCCTCGGGATGCAGGGAGGTCCACAATGAAATCCATCCCCAGGTGTGACCATGGACGCTCCCCGGTGGCTATGGGTTGCAAAAGGCCCAACGGAAGGTGCCGAGGGGACTTACTCTGGGCACAAACGGAGCATGCCGCTACATATGCGGCGATGTCGGAACGTAGAGAAGGCCACCAGAACAGACGTGAAACCGCCCAGGACAGCTGATTCTTTCCAGGGTGCCCCGCGGCCTTGGAGTTATGGTAGGTTCGCAACAACCGAGTGCGCAACTCCTCAGGCACAAAACATCTGCCGTTGGGTCTCCCAGAGGGAGCACCAGATTGAGCCGCCAAAATCTGCTCACCCAGAGGAGAAGTCAGGCTGGTGCGAATAGCGGCCAGGATCTGATTCGGGGGTATGACCGTAGTCGGAATAGACTCCTCCCCGGACAGCTCGGAGTACTGCCGTGATAAGGCATCCGCTCTGATGTTCTTGGAGCCGGGTAGGTAGGAGACCACGTAATTAAAACGTGACAAGAACAGAGCCCATCTGGCCTGACGTGGTGTCAATCTCTTGGCCTCAGAGAGGTAGGTCAGATTCTTGTGGTCCGTCAGGATCAGAACCGGAACCACCGAGCCCTCGAGCAAGTGCCTCCATTCTTTAAGGGCCTGCACGATGGCCAATAACTCCCTGTCACCAATCTGATAGTTGCACTCCGCGGAAGACAGTTTCCGGGAGTAAAACCCACAAGGAAGCAGAGGACCCTCTGGTGTTCTACGCTGAGACAGGAGGGCGCCTACTCCCGTCTCAGACGCGTCCACCTCGAGGACAAAAGGCAACCCAGGGTTGGGATGCGACAGAATCGGAGCCGACACAAAGGCGGACTTTAGAGCCTCAAAAGCTCGGATGGCCTCGAGCGGCCAGACCTGAGGATTACTGCCCTTCCTGGTCAGATCCGTGAGAGGCTTGGCTAGCATGGAAAAGTCCCTGATGAACTTCCGATAATAATTGGCGAAGCCCAAAAAGCGCTGCAGGGCACGAAGCCCACTGGGCTGGGGCCACTGTAAGACAGCCGAAACCTTCTCAGGATCCATGGAGAACCCCTCAGCGGAAATGATGTAACCTAAGAAGGTTACCTGGGATCGGTGAAATTCGCATTTCTCAAGCTTACCGAACAGCTTGTTCTCTCGTAAGCGTTGCAACACTCGTCTGACATCCAGAATGTGGGCCTCCATGGATGCAGAATATACCAAGATGTCATCCAAATAGACCACCACACACTGCTGCAACAGGTCACGGAAAACATCGTTGATGAATTCCTGGAAGACTGCGGGCGCATTGCACAACCCAAAGGGCATAACCAAGGATTCATAATGACCGGTCCTGGTGTTAAACGCGGTCTTCCACTCATCGCCCGCCTTGATCCTTACCAGGTTATATGCCGCCCTCAGGTCGAGTTTGGTAAAGACCGTGGCCCCTTTGAGGCGATCGAACAGCTCGGAAATCAAGGGTATCGGGTAAGCGTTCTTGATCGTGATGCGATTGAGACCCCTGTAATCGATGGAAGGCCTCAACTCGCCGCCCTTCTTTTTCACAAAGAAAAATCCAGCCCCTGCCGGGGACGAGGATTTGCGAATGTGTCCGCGTGAAAGCGCCTCCCTCACGTACTCCTCCATGGCCTCATTCTCCGCTACCGACAGTGGATAGACTTTGCCACGAGGAGGAACGGCACCGGATTGTAACTCTATGGCACAATCGTATGGGCGGTGCGGAGGTAGGGCAACCGCGCGCACCTTATCGAATACATCCCGGTACTCTTCGTATTCAGGAGGCAACAGAGAGTCCGAGGAAGTACACAGCAACTTGACAGGCCCATGGATGCAACTAGCCCCACACTGCGGTGACCACGAGAGGATCTCGACCGATCTCCAATCGAAAGTCGGATTATGCTTCTGGAGCCAGGGGTACCCCAAGACCACCGAGTAGTGTGGAGACGAAATAACCTGGAGACAGACCGACTCTCTGTGAACGGCACCAATGGCTATCCCCACTGGAAGGGTCTCATGAGTCACGTGTGGCGGCAGAAGGGGTCTGCCGTCTATCGCCTCAAGAGCCAGTGGGGAACCTCGAGGCTGCAGAGGAATGGAATTGGCGGCAACGAACACTCTATCAATGAACAAACCACCAGCACCAGAGTCCACCAACGCCTGGGTCGTCACCGAGCCCCCGACCCAGGAGAGGACAACCGTGATCAGTGGTTTGTCAACACGGGAAACCGGGGACGAGGAGACTCCACCCAAGATCTGCCCCCGACAGGACCTCAGGTGCGAGCGTTCTCCCGGACGGTTCGGACATGCCAACCGAAAATGCCCACCGAGACCACAGTACATGCATCGGCCCTCGCGTCTCCGGAGTACCCTCTCCCCCTCAGACAGGCGAGCAAACCCCCGCTGCATGGGTTCACCCCCAGACAAGTCATCCCCAGGAGGCGTGGGAGGAGAGGGAGGCACGGGTGGGACAGCAAACGTAGGCGCCAATCTGTTAGGAGACCTCCGCAGGCTCTCCTTAAAGGAAGGTCTCTCCCTGATTCTGGTGTCAATCAAAATCAGGAAAGAAATAAGAGACTCGAGCTCCACTGGTAGGTCCTTAGCTGTAACCTCATCCTTCAAGGCATCCGAGAGACCATGAGAGAAAGCAGCGACCAGAGCCTCATTATTCCAGCCCACCTCTGCTGCCAGGGTACGAAACTCAATGGCGTATTCAGCTACGGATCGTGAACCCTGTCTGATGGACA
The DNA here is from genome assembly GCF_014858855.1 of Bufo gargarizans. Classification (NCBI taxonomy): domain Eukaryota; kingdom Metazoa; phylum Chordata; class Amphibia; order Anura; family Bufonidae; genus Bufo; species Bufo gargarizans. The sequence goes on from NC_058081.1 coordinate 717,676,000, forward strand.
TAAGGAGCTTCGCAGCAGAGGCAGCACGAGCCGGCACATCGAATACCTTCCGAAGAGAAGCAACAAAACCGGAAAACTCGGCAACCACCGGATTGTTGTTCTCCCATAAAGGGCTGGCCCAGGCCAAGGCCTTGTCCGAGAGCAGCGAGATCAAGAAGCCCACCCTTGATCTCTCAGTAGGAAAGGCATGTGGCAGCAACTCGAAGTAAATGCCCACCTGGTTAAGGAAACCTCGGCACTGAGTTGGCTCTCCCCCAAAGCGCTGTGGAAGGGGGGCAGAACCGGTCATACCCTGAAACACCACAGGCGCAGCAACAGGTGTCAGGGTAGACTCTGGCGCAACAACCGGAGCGGCAGTAGGAGCGGGCCCAGGAGCAACAACCGACCCATCGGCAACGGAAGCTAAATGAGCCGTGCGTTCAAGCAGGGTTTGCAACGCCACAGCGAACCGACCCAACAGGTGATCCTGCTGATCAAGTCTGGCAACCAGCGTAGGTAGCGAGGGTGGCCCTGTACCGTCAGAATTCATGGCTTGGTCCTAATGTCATGGAACCATGAACCAGACGTACAACAAGAGATAAGTGGAAAATAAGAAGGTTTTATTGAAGAGCAAGCCGTAAGCAAAGTCCGAACGGATGGCTAAACCGAAGCAGGGTTTTGCGGAGACAGAGGTCAGGAACCAGAAGGGTAGTCAGACGAAGCCAGGAACAGGAACCAACGGGGTAGTCAGACGAAGCCGGAATCAGGAACCAACGGGGTAGTCAGACGAAGCCGGAATCAGGAACCAACGGGGTAGTCAGACGAGGCCAGGATCAGGAACCAGAAGCAGCAGCAGTCTTGGAAGCCTGTGAACACAGGAGGACCAAGCAAGGAACTGAAGCCACAGACCTCCTATATATATGAGCTGGGCATCCAGCTCCTCCCAGTGGGAAGGAGGAGCCGCAGGGTGGGAGGCTACAAGAAAACCCAGAAACCAAGATGGCCGCCAGCACATGTCAAACGAAGGGAACAGCAAGGAGGTAAGACCATGACAGGAGGGCAAAGATAACACTACAAGAGTTATCAACGCAATGTGTCATGCCAAACACACTTCCTCTCCTCTCCTTTTACTTAGCACTGACGCAGAAAAAGCGTTCGACAGGATCAACTGGACATATTTGAGACAAGCTCTACTGGGCTTTGGTCTACCTGGTCCCTATGTTCAAGCGATCTTTGCTATGTATGCTCAGGCCACTGCCCTGGTAATGGTAAATGGTAGTCTATCATTATCCTTTTTGTATACACAATGGCACCCGCCAAGGTTGTCCCCTGTCACCCCTCCTTTTTGTTTTGGCAATGGAACCCCTCCTATCCACGTTTAGGAAAGATCATAATATCAGAGGCTTTACTTTGGGAGGAAGGGACCACAAAATTGTGGCGTTCGCTGATGATGTTATGATCATGACAACAAACCCCGTCACTTCCCTGTCACATGTACAAAATCGCCTACAACAATATGGCTCAATTTCAAACTTTAAGATAAATACTAGCAAATCGCTGATTCTTACGCTTGGAATATCCACCCATACCAAGTCCCTACTGATGAAAAACTCCCCCTTTTAATTGGTCTTCCCCAACTATCACTTATCTAGGAGTTAAGATCAGCCCCCAAATTTCAGATCTTTTCTCCCTAAACTACATCCCCCTTAAAATCTCTCTAATTACAGCCATAGACAATTTGCAGACCAGGGCGCCTATGTTATCCTGGTTTGGGCGTAAAAATCTTCTTACTTCATTAATCTTACCGCGCCTGACATATCTGCAACAGGTCCTCCCAATTCCTATACCCAATTCCTTTTACACATCCCTGAAACAAAAGTTTAGAAGCTTCATATGGAATGGCAAGAAGGCCAGACTTTCTTACAAACTTTTGGCCCATCCACGCCAGCTAGACTGCATTGGTCTCCCAGACCCCGAACTGTATGGAAAAGCGATACTATTAGCTAGAGCAGTTGACTGGCTCCGCAACCCTACTGACAAACCTTGGGTAAGCCTAGAACAAAACATACTAGACATTCCTTTTCGGACAGCATTACTAGGTCACCAATTTCCCCCACATATACCATTGCCTAACTATCCAATTCTAAAAGCAACACTGGATGCCTGGAGATGGCTGAACTCCTCCCATTGCTCAATTCCCTTCCCTTCCCCTATCCTGACGGTTGCAGATATCTTAGGTACATCCTCAGTAGTAGTAGTAAGATTCGGGATGTTTCGTCAAAGTGACAGGTACCACGCCCCTTTTACACGCCCCCTTTTTATATAGCTTGATATCAATTTGATATCAAACTATAGACTTTTTATATCTAGTTTGATATCAAGTCTATATCTCTTGAAAGTGCTGTCTTGAAATTGCTGAGCACAAATGTTTGCAAGACATATTGTTCAATTCATGAGTGCCCCAAACCCTGTCATCGACACGCCCGCTTGCAAAGCACATTTACAAACGATACGGGCCTAAATGGCTTATCTACAAACACATTGCACAATTCAAGATTGCCCCAGCCCCTGTCATCGTGTTGCTCTACAAGGCCATAGCCCCCTGTCAGGGACATCAAAAACACATTATATCATTTTATACATTTTATAAGTTTCATTTTAAATAAATATGCAAAAAATGTATCTACCTATCTATACTTATATCTAACAATTATCTATCTAACTTTCTATCTAACTAGCTATAATCTATCTTTCTAGCTATTTCTATCTATCCATTTTATCTATCAATCCCTATAGTCTATCTATCCATCTAGCTGTTTTCTATCTATCTACTTATCTATAGTCTATTTTTTCCATCTATCTATCTATTATCTATCCTTCTATCTATCAATTATCTATATTTCTGTCTATCAATTATCTATATTTCTATCTACCTATCTATAGGCTATCTTTACATCTATCTGCTATCTATCTTTCCATGTATCTATCTACATAGCTATGTATCTATACATCCATATACCCCATCTATCTAAAGTCTATCTATCAATTTATCTACCTATCTATCCTTCTATCTAACAATTATCTATCTATCTTTATATCTACCTAGCTATAGTCTATCTTTCTAGCTATGTCTATCTATCCATTTTATCTATCAATCCATTTTTATCCAGACAACGGTCTATCTATCTATCTATCCAGCTAGCTGTTATCTATACATTTATCTATACAACTATCTATTATCTATGTATATATACATCCATATACCCATCTATCTAAATTCTATCTATCTATCTTTCTGGCTACCTATCTATAGTCTATCTATCCATCTGTTTTCTATCTACTTATCTATAGTCTATTTTTCTATCTATCTATTATCTATCCTTCTATCTATCTATCTATCTATCTATCAATTATCTATATTTCTATCTACCAATTATCTATATTTCTATATACCTATCTATAGTCTATCTTTACATTTATCTGTTATCTATCTTTCCATTTATCTATCTATATATCTATGTATCTATACAGCCATATACTTCATCTATCTAAAGTCTATCGATCAATTTATCTACCTATCTATCCTTCTATCTAACAATTATCTATCTATCTTTCTATCTACCTAGCTATAGTCCATCTTTCTAGCTATTTCTATCTATCCATTTTATCTATTAATCCATCCATCATCAGGGTTGATGTTCCTGGAGGGAAACGCCAAATGGAAAAGGATTTAGGAAAACTAGAAGAATGGTCAGAACTCTGGCAACTGAAATTTAATGTGGATAAGGCTACTTTCACACTAGCGTTCGGGCGGATCCGTTCTGAACGGATCCGCCCATAATAATGCAGACGGAGGCTCCGTTCAGTACGGATCTGTCTGCATTATTTTTAGCATAGAACAGCTAAGTGTGAAAATAGCCTAGTACGGATCCGTCCAGACTTTCAATGTAAAGTCAATGGGGGACGGATCCGCTTGACGATTGAGCCACATTGTGGCATCTTCAAACGGATCCGTCCCCATTGACTCACATTGAAAGTCTGGACGGATCCGCACGGATCCGCACGCCTCCGCACGGCCAGGCGGACACCCGAACGCTGCAAGCAGCATTCAGCTGTCCGCCTGTCCGTGCGGAGGCGAGCGGAGCGGAGGCTGAACGCCGCCAGACTGATGCAGTCTGAGCGGATCCGCCTCCATTCAGACTGCATCAGGGCTGGACGGCTGCGTTCGGGTCCGCTCGTGAGCTCCTTCAAACGGAGCTCACGAGCGGACCAGCGAACGCTAGTGTGAAAGCAGCCTTAGTGCAAGATAATGCACCTGGGGCGTAAAAACCCAAGGGCAGAATATAGAATATTTGACACAGTCCTGACCTCAGTATCTGAGGAAAGGGATTTAGGAGTAATTATTTCAGAAGACTTAAAGGTGGGAAGACAATGTAATAAAGCAGCATGAAATGCCAGCAGAATGCTTGGATGTATAGGGAGAGGTATAAGCAGTAGAAAGAGTGAAGTGCTTATGCCGCTGTACAGAACACTGGTGAGACCTCACTTGGAGTATTGTGCGCAGTACTGGAGGCCATATCTCCAGAAGGATATAGATACTCTAGAGAGAGTTCAGAGAAGAGCTACTAAACTGGTCCATGGATTGCAGGATAAAACTTACCAGGAAAGGTTAAAGGACCTTAATATGTATAGCTTGGAAGAAAGAAGAGACCGAGGGGATATGATAGAAACTTTTAAATACATAAAGGGAATCAACTCGGTAAAGGAGGAGAGCATATTTAAAAGAAGAAAAACTACCACAAGAGGACACAGTTTTAAATTAGAGGGGCAAAGGTTTAAAAGTAATATAAGGAAGTATTACTTTACTGAGAGAGTAGTGGATGCATGGAATAGCCTTCCTGCAGAAGTGGTAGCGGCAAATACAGTGGAGGAGTTTAAGCATACATGGGATAGGCATAAGGCTATCCTTCATATAAGATAGGGCCAGGACTATTCATAGGATTCAGATATATTGGGCAGACTAGATGGGCCAAATGGTTCTTATCTGCCGACACATTCTATGTTTCTATGTTTCTATCCATTGATCTGTCTTTCTATCTATCTTTCTATCAATTTTTTCTATCTTTCTATCAATTTCAATCTATCTATCTTTCTATCTACCTAGCTATAGTCCATCTTTCTAGCTATTTCTATCTATCCATTTTATCTATTAATCCATTTTTATCCAGACAACAGTCTATCTATCTATCTATCCAGCTATCTGTTATCTATCCAGTTATCTATCCAACTATCTTATCTATTATCTATCTATCTATCTATCTATCTATCTATCTATCTAGCTATCTAGCTATCTAACAAATGTATCTTGCTATCTATCTAACTGGCTGTCTTTCGATCTGTTTTCCCTATTATTCTAGCCATTTTTCTAAAAATTTATCCATTGATCTGTCTTTCTATCTATCTTTCTATCAATTTTTTCTATCTATCCAGCTATCTAACAATTTATCCATTTATCTATATATGATCAATTTATCCGTATATCGGTGCCAATATAGACAGACAAACCCCACCACTCTGTCAATACACAATTTGAAATGTTTACACAATACAAAATTTCAAAAATGTTGTACAATATGCTGTAAAAATGTAAAAATGATCATTGTATCCGTATATCTATCTATCCCAATCTAACGTTTCAATAGATAAATATTTTATCTATCTATATACCTATCAATCTATATAACAATTTATCCATTTATCTATCTATCCATCTATCTATTTCTAACCATCTAGCTACTGTAACAGGGCTATCTATCAAACATCTATCTATTTACATTTCTATCTATCAAACATCTATTTATCTATCTAAATGGCTGTCTTTCTATCTTTCTTTCTATCTAGTATCTATCTTTCAATCAATCTATCCATTTATCTAACAATTTATCCATTTATCTATCTATCTATCTATCTATTTCTAAACATCTAGCTACTATAACAGGGCTAGCTATCAAACATTTATTTACATTTCTATCAAACATCTTTTTATCTATCCACATAGATAACTGTCTTTCTATCTATTATATATCTAGCTTTCTTTCTATCTATTATCTATCCATCTTTCTATCTATTATCTATATGTCTTTCTATCTATTTTAGCTAGCTATTTATCTAGCTTCTAACATCTATCTAACTTCCAATCGTTCTGTCTATTTTCCTATCAATCTATCCATTTATCTAACAATTTATCCATTGATATGTCTGTCTATCTATCTTTCTATCATTTTTATAGCTATCCAGCTATCTAACAATTTATCCATTGATATGTCTGTCTATCTATCTTTCTATCAATTTTTCTAGCTATCCAGCTATCTAACAATTTATCTATTTATCTATATATGGTCATTTTATCCGTATAGCTGTGCCAATATAGACAGACAAACCCCACCACTCGGTCATTACACACAGCAATGTTGCAAAGTTGTATTCATTTGAAATGTTTACACAATTCAAAATTTCAAAGTGTTGGACAATATGCTGTAAAAATGTTAAAATGCTCAATTTATCCGTATAGCTATCAATCTTTCTATTCTTCTATCAATCTATCTATTTATCTTTCTATCAAACATCTATTTATCTTTCTATCTAACCGTATACCTTGCCACTATCTTTCTAGCTATCACATATCTATTTATCTATCATTTTATCTATCTATCTACATATCTAGCTATCTACCTATTTGACTATTTATCTAACAATTTATCTAGACATCTATCTATCGATCAATTTATCTATGAACAATCTAACTATCTACCTATCTATCTATTTTATCTATCTATCCATTCTATCTATCTTTATATCTATTACCTATCTTTCCATTATCTTTCTATCTATAACATATCTATTTATCTATCAATTTAGCAATCAACAATCTATCTAAATATCTGCCATTTTATTTATTTAGCTTCTAATAGCTATCTAATAGCCTATCTTTCTTTAAATTTTATATAACATTTATAGTGTTTGACATAAAGTTTTAGTTTGATATAGCATTTTTAGTGTTTGATATAAAGTTTATATCGCTTGATATTGTTTGATATAAAGAGTATTCGTCCATTAAGGTCTTACCACGTCTGTCAGCTTCTTACTACAGAGGGCAACATCTTCCCAGACATTCTTCTCAGATTACTGTTAGTGGTAAAACAGGGCGTTTGAGTACAGCTTACTACAGATGGTGAAATCTAATGTCCGGCAGTTACAAATTAAAAAATAAATTTGCTCTTAAATTTATATTGATTCTTGCTACATTTGTATTCGTCCATTAAGGTCTTACCACTTCTGTCAGCTTCTTACTACAGAGGGCAACATCCTCCAAGACATTCTTCTCAGATCACTGCTAATGCTAAAACAGGTTGTTAAGTTTCATTTTGATAAAAATCTTTTTGGATATGCCCATTTCTAACACTTTGATAAGTTTTTAATATAAAATTAAGATTTTGACATAAAAAGGCCTATAATAAACATATAAATTCTTATAAAACATAATCTAACTATTTGAAATTTGTAAAGCGTGCCAGAGCCCGAATTGTGCGGAGCAGTCTAATAATACACGTTGCCCGATATGTAGGACGTACAGCCGATCAGCTGCATGTTTTGAAACACATAGAAACCTGTCACTTAGTGATAAAGCTCTTTGTAAGAAAAAAACTTTTTGCGGATTTTGTTACAAATATATAGACAACGGCGATGAGCACAAATGTAACGGTTTAAAATGCACCATCTGCGGCGGCCAGGTTGACAAATTTGACGACCATGTTTGTTACATGCAGCCATACACCCCCAAAAAAATGACTGACAAGTACATCTTTTACGATTTTGAATGCATGCAAGAAACAGGCTTGCATATACCCAATTTCATTTACGCAACCACACTATACGGACCCGACTCCTGGCAGTTTAGCGGAAAAACCTGTACGTTTGACTTTGTGCGATTTTTTGCCGACGGTAAGTTTTCGGGTTACACGTTCATAGCGCACAATGCAGGCCGCTACGACGCTTATTTTGTTTTACAGGCGTTGATTAATGAAAAATTTAAAATTGATATTATAAATCAAGGTGGTCGGTTAATGTGCGTTACCCTTAGGGACTTAAAAATTAGGTTCATAGACTCTCTGAATTTCATGCCTATGAAACTCAGCAAGATGCACGAGGCTATGGGTTTTTCAGGCGCCAAGGGTAACGCACATTAACCGACCACCTTGATTTATAATATCAATTTTAAATTTTTCATTAATCAACGCCTGTAAAACAAAATAAGCGTCGTAGCGGCCTGCATTGTGCGCTATGAACGTGTAACCCGAAAACTTACCGTCGGCAAAAAATCGCACAAAGTCAAACGTACAGGTTTTTCCGCTAAACTGCCAGGAGTCGGGTCCGTATAGTGTGGTTGCGTAAATGAAATTGGGTACATGCAAGCCTGTTTCTTGCATGCATTCAAAATCGTAAAAGATGTACTTGTCACTCATTTTTTTGGGGGTGTATGGCTGCATGTAACAAACATGGTCGTCAAATTTGTCAACCTGGCCGCCGCAGATGGTGCATTTTAAACCGTTACATTTGTGCTCATCGCCGTTGTCTATATATTTGTAACAAAATCCGCAAAAAGTTTTTTTCTTACAAAGAGCTTTATCACTAAGTGACAGGTTTTTATGTGTTTCAAAACATGCAGCTGATCGGCTGTACGTCCTACATATCGGGCAACGTGTATTATTAGACTGCTCCGCACAATTCGGGCTCTGGCACGCTTTACAAATTTCAAATAGTTAGATTATGTTTTATAAGAATTTATATGTTTATTATAGGCCTTTTTATGTCAAAATCTTAATTTTATATTAAAAACTTATCAAAGTGTTAGAAATGGGCATATCCAAAAAGATTTTTATCAAAATGAAACTTAACAACCTGTTTTAGCATTAGCAGTGATCTGAGAAGAATGTCTTGGAGGATGTTGCCCTCTGTAGTAAGAAGCTGACAGAAGTGGTAAGACCTTAATGGACGAATACAAATGTAGCAAGAATCAATATAAATTTAAGAGCAAATTTATTTTTTAATTTGTAACTGCCGGACATTAGATTTCACCATCTGTAGTAAGCTGTACTCAAACGCCCTGTTTTACCACTAACAGTAATCTGAGAAGAATGTCTGGGAAGATGTTGCCCTCTGTAGTAAGAAGCTGACAGACGTGGTAAGACCTTAATGGACAAATACTCTTTATATCAAACAATATCAAGCGATATAAACTTTATATCAAACACTAAAAATGCTATATCAAACTAAAACTTTATGTCAAACACTATAAATGTTATATAAAATTTAAAGAAAGATAGGCTATTAGATAGATATTAGAAGCTAAATAAATAAAATGGCAGATATTTAGATAGATTGTTGATTGCTAAATTGATAGATAAATAGATATGTTATAGATAGAAAGATAATGAAAGATAGGTAATAGATATAAAGATAGATAGAATGGATAGATAGATAAAATAGATAGGTAGATAGTTAGATTGTTCATAGATAAATTGATCGATAGATAGATGTCTAGATAAATTGTTAGATAAATAGTCAAATAGGTAGATAGCTAGATATGTAGATAGATAGAATGATAGATAAATAGATATGTGATAGCTAGAAAGATAGTGGCAAGGTATACGGTTAGATAGAAAGATAAATAGATGTTTGATAGAAAGATAAATAGATAGATTGATAGAAGAATAGAAAGATTGATAGCTATACGGATAAATTGAGCATTTTAACATTTTTACAGCATATTGTCCAACACTTTGAAATTTTGAATTGTGTAAACATTTCAAATGAATACAACTTTGCAACATTGCTGTGTGTAATGACAGAGCGGTGGGGTTTGTCTGTCTATATTGGCACAGCTATACGGATAAAATGACCATATATAGATAAATAGATAAATTGTTAGATAGCTGGATAGCTAGAAAAATTGATAGAAAGATAGATAGACAGACATATCAATGGATAAATTGTTAGATAGCTATAAAAATGATAGAAAGATAGATAGACAGACATATCAATGGATAAATTGTTAGATAAATGGATAGATTGATAGGAAAATAGACAGAACGATTGGAAGTTAGATAGATGTTAGAAGCTAGATAAATAGCTAGCTAAAATAGATAGAAAGACATATAGATAATAGATAGAAAGATGGATAGATAATAGATAGAAAGAAAGCTAGATATATAATAGATAGAAAGACAGTTATCTATGTGGATAGATAAAAAGATGTTTGATAGAAATGTAAATAAATGTTTGATAGCTAGCCCTGTTATAGTAGCTAGATGTTTAGAAATAGATAGATAGATAGATAAATGGATAAATTGTTAGATAAATGGATAGATTGATTGAAAGATAGATACTAGATAGAAAGAAAGATAGAAAGACAGCCATTTAGATAGATAAATAGATGTTTGATAGAAATGTAAATAGATAGATGTTTGATAGATAGCCCTGTTACAGTAGCTAGATGGTTAGAAATAGATAGATGGATAGATAGATAAATGGATAAATTGTTAGATAGCTGGATAGATAGAAAAAATTGTAGAAATAGATAGAAGGATAGATAGATAAATGGATAAATTGTTATATAGATTGATAGGTATATAGATAGATAAAATATTTATCTATTGAAACGTTAGATTGGGATAGATAGATATACGGATACAATGATCATTTTTACATTTTTTACAGCATATTGTACAACATTTTTGAAATTTTGTATTGTGTAAACATTTCAAATTGTGTATTGACAGCGTGGTGGGGTTTGTCTGTCTATATTGGCACCGATATACGGATAAATTGATCATATATAGATAAATGGATAAATTGTTAGATAGCTGGATAGATAGAAAAAATTGATAGAAAGATAGATAGAAAGACAGATCAATGGATACATTTTTAGAAAAATGGCTAGAATAATAGGGAAAACAGATCGAAAGACAGCCAGTTAGATAGATAGCAAGATACATTTGTTAGATAGCTAGATAGATAGATAGATAATAGATAAGATAACTGGATAGATAACAGATAGCTGGATAGACAGATAGATAGACTGTTGTCTGGATAAAAATGGATTAATAGATAAAATGGATAGATAGAAATAGCTAGAAAGATGGACTATAGCTAGGTAGATAGAAAGATAGATAGATAATTGTTAGATAGAAGGATAGATAGGTAGATAAATTGATCGATAGACTTTAGATAGATGAAGTATATGGCTATATAGATACATAGATATATAGATAGATAAATGGAAAGATAGATAACAAATAAATGTAAAGATAGACTATAGATAGGTATATAGAAATATAGATAATTGGTAGATAGAAATATAGATAATTGATAGATAGAAGGATAGATAATAGATAGATAGAAAAATAGACTATAGATAAGTAGATAGAAAACAGATGGATAGATAGACTATAGATAGGTAGCCAGAAAGATAGATAGATAGATAGATAGATAGATAGAATTTAGATAGATGGGTATATGGATGTATATATACATAGATAATAGATAGTTGTATAGATAAATGTATAGATAACAGCTAGCTAGATAGATAGATAGATAGACCGTTGTCTGGATAAAAATGGATTGATAGATAAAATGGATAGATAGACATAGCTAGAAAGATAGACTATAGCTAGGTAGATATAAAGATAGATAGATAATTGTTAGATAGAAGGATAGATAGGTAGATAAATTGATAGATAGACTTTAGATAGATGGGGTATATGGCTGTATCGATCCATAGATAGATAGATATATAGCTAGATAAATGGAAAGATAGATAGATAACAGATAGATGTAAGGATAGACTATAGATAGGTCGATAGTAATATAGATAATTGATAGCTAGATGAAAATGTGCTTTGCAAGCGGGCGTGTCGATGACAGGGTCTGAGGCACTCTTGAATTGAACAAATTGAACAATGTGTAGATATAAGGATAGATAACAAATCGATGGAAAAATAGACTAAAGATAAGTAGATAGATAGAAAACAGATAGATGGATAGATAGACTATAGATAGGTAGCTAGAAAGATAGATAGATAATTGTTAGATAGAAGGATAGATAGGTAGATAAATTGATAGATAGACTTTAGATAGATGGGGTATATGGCTGTATAGATAGCAGAAATATAGATAATTGATAGATAGAAGGATAGATAATAGATAGATAGATGGAAAAATAGACTATAGATAAGTAGCTAGATAGAAAACAGATAGATGATAGATAGACTATAGATAGGGATTGATAGCTAAAATGGATAGATAGAAATAGCTATAAAGATAGACTATAGCTAGGTAGATATAAAGATAGATAGATAATTGTTAGATATAAGGATAGATAGGTAGATAAATTGATAGATAGACTTTAGATAGATGGGGTATATGGATGTATAGATACATAGCTATGTAGATAGATACATGGAAAGATAGATAGCAGATAGATGTAAAGATAGCCTATAGATAGGTAGATAGAAATATAGATAATTGATAGACAGAAATATAGATAATTGATAGATAGAAGGATAGATAATAGATAGATAGATGGAAAAAATAGACTATAGATAAGTAGATAGATATAAAACAGATAGATGATAGATAGACTATAGATAGGGATTGATAGATAAAATGGATAGATAGAAATAGCTAGAAAGATAGATTATAGCTAGTTAGATAGAAAGTTAGATAGATAATTGTTAGATATAAGTATAGATAGGTAGATAAATTTTTTGCATTTTTATTTAAAATGAAACTTATAAAATGTATAAAATGATATAATGTGTTTTTGATGTCCCTGACAGGGGGCTATGGCCTTGTAGAGCAACACGATGACAGGGGCTGGGGCAATCTTGAATTGTGCAATGTGTTTGTAGATAAGCCATTTAGGCCCGTATCGTTTGAAAATGTGCTTTGCAAGCGGGCGTGTCGATGACAGGGTCTGAGGCACTCTTGAATTGAACAAATTGAACAATGTGTCTTGCAAACATTTGTGATCAGCATTTTGAAGCAAAATAAACTTGATATCAAGCTATTTGAAAAATTTGTGATCAGCAGTTTCAATATTGTAAATGTGCTTTGCAAGCGGGCGTGTCGATGACAGGGTCTGGGGCACTCATGAATTGAACAATATGTCTTGCAAACATTTGTGCTCAGCAATTTCAAGACAGCACTTTCAAGAGATATAGACTTGATATCAAACTAGATATAAAAAGTCTATAGTTTGATATCAAATTGATATCAAGCTATATAAAAAGGGGGCGTGTAAAAGGGGCGTGGTACCTGTCACTTTGACGAAACATCCCGAATCTTACTACTATCCTCTCCAATATTACTGCAATCTTCCTCTAAACGTATTAAATCCTCTTCTTTGCCCATTAGAAACCTCTTGGACCTCCCGGGGAAGCTACTAGAGACCGAAGCCATACATACCTTACTTAACCCAAGCCCATGCGACCTTACCTTGATCCCTCACATTAGATCCTTTCTAATAAGAAACAATACTGAAGGTGAACTCCTTCGTCCAATAGGTTGGTTTGAAGCCCTCATCATCAATCCTAAACCCCCAAGAAAACTAATATCGCAGATACATGGCAAACTGCGTACCCCTCCACTTATCGCCAAGCCATCTTTTATACACAACTGGGAAAGAGATACTGGGATAACTATATCTTTCAATCATCTGCCCGACTTATTTAACACCCCCCATAAGGTTTCCCGATGCGTGCGCATCCAGGAAAATGGATACAAAATACTGACCCAATGGTATATAACCCCATCTAGATCTGCACATTTTGCCATATCTTCCTCGGACAGGTGCTGGATGTGCTCAAAGGAGACTGGGACCTTCCTGCATATTTGGTGGAACTGTCCAGTTATTAGCAAATGGTGGGCGGACATCTTTCGCTTAAGCAACCAAATATGCCGTGAATCTGTAAAGATGTCTCCACTTGGCGCATTGCTGTCCCACTATAAAGACGCAAATCAACCCCCTCCAAATTATCTCTTCAAACAGCTCTTGATTGCAGCTCGTTTACTCGTCCCCAAACACTGGCTTCAGACCTCATTGCCAACAATTGAACAGTGGAAGCTTAAGGTGGACCAGCTCTATCGTTTTGAAGAACTATCTGCTTGGGAATCTCGCACACACCCAGCCTTCTTGAGGCGTTGGTCACTCTGGTCCACCTTTAGGTTTTCCAATGGCACATAGGCACATTTCCCCCCTGGCTGTCTATACCTCCTATCTCTGATGCTCTGTGTCATACCTCACATAAAGCCCGAGCTTTCTAAGCTTAGACAGGCCCTTACCTATAGGTTTGCTTCCGACACCTTAGCCCAAACAACATCTAAGCTGCTTAGGACTAGGCGGGCCCGCACATAGGTATAGGCCCTTGAATCTGATAGGAAAGCTTTCTCCACACACAATTTGTTGTGAGTATGGTCAGAATAATCGTACAATGTTCCTGATATGCATCTGTTGGTCACTTAAGTGCGTGCTTCCTCTACATTGATGCCTGAATCTTATACTGTTGAAGATTATGTACCTTTTCCATGTTACATTATACCTTGTAACCTACTGTCGTGCTTTACGGCTTTGAAAATAAAATAAACAAGTTGAAATAATTTCTTAATACATGTGATGAATGACCACTTTCCGTGTGTCCTGATGGGAAATATGGAGGTTCCTATGTGGTTCTTCTAGTAATACCTGTGGTTCATACTTGGAAAGACATTGTCATGTAAATGTTAGGCCCCTTTCACACGGGCGAGATTTCCACACGGGTGCAATGCGTGAGGTAAGCGCATTGCACCCGCACTGAATCCGGACCCATTCATTTCTATGGGGCTGTGCACATGAGCGGTGATTTTTCACGCATCACTTGTCGTGAAAATCGCAGCATGCTCCTCTTTGTGCGTTTTCCACGCAACACAGGCCCCATAGAAGTGAATAGGGCTGTGTGAAAATCGCAAGCAAGTGCGGATGCGGTGTGATTTTTCACTCACGGTTGCTAGGAGACTATCGGGATTGGGATCCGATCTTTATTATTTTCCCTTATAACATGGTTATAAGGGAAAATAATAGCATTCTTAATACAGAATGCATAGTACAATAGCGCTGGAGGGGTTAAAAATAATAATAATTTAACTCTCCTTAATCCACTTGCTCGCGCAGCCTGGCTTCTCTTTTTTGTTTTCATCTTAGCTGTGCACAGGAAAAGGAACTGTGGTGATGTCACTGCGGTCATCACATGGTCTATCACCATGGTGATGGATCATGTGATGGACCATGTGATGAGCGCAGTGACGTCATCAAAGGTCCAATTCCTCGAAGAAGACAGAAGAGAAGACGGGCTGCGCTAGCAAGTGGATTAAGGTGAGTTAAATTTTTTTATTTTTAACCCCTCCAGCCCTATTGAACTATGCATTCTGTAATAAGAATGCTATTATTTTCCCTTATAACCATATTATAAGGGAAAATAATAAGAGATCTACACAACACCTAACCCACACCCGAAAAATTGTGCATTTTCCCGCAACGCACCCGCATCTTATCCGGACCAAAAAACATGATGCCCGTGTGAAAGAGGACTTAAGGAAACCAATGTTCTTTTATATTTCTCTCTTTCACCTGTTTGATTCTAGATCAAACAATAAGTTCTACCCCCAATGGACTGGTCTGCCGATCCTGCATCTCCGCTGACTCTAACTCCTGTTACACCAATGATACAGTACAATGCACTGGGGATGAGAATAGGTGTCTTTTCCAGACAACTAAAGTGTCAGGTACAAAAATTGTTTCTTTTTCGTCTCGGGACAAGGCCTCATGCACACTGCCGTTGTTTTGGTTGCTTGGATGCGGACCCGTTCACTACAATGGGGCCTGCAAAAGATGCGGACAGCACTCCGTGTGCTGTCCGCATCCGTTTCTCCGTTCCGTGGCCCAGCAAAAAAATAAAATAAAAATATCCTGTCCTATTCTTGTCCGCACTTTGGGGACAAGAATAGGCAGTTATATTAAAGACCACCCTTTCCGTTCTGCAAATTGCGGAAGGCACACAGGCAGCTTCCTTCCCCCTTTTTTTTTTTTTTTTTTTTGCAGATCCGGGGTTTGCAGACTGAAAAAAAGGAACAGTCGTGTGCATGAGGCCTAAGGCAAAGATAAGGAAGGACACATTTGTTTGAGCCTCTTTCATGCTACTTATTGGCATTGAGGGCTAACTGTAGTAGGGAAAAAATGATTTTTCCTGCCAAATTATCTAGGTCTTTGCTGTGGGTAAAAAAAAAAAAAAGCTTGAAGACTGATAAACAAGGTTTATTTAGGATATATTTTTTTTTTTTTTTATGTTAATAGTTTTATAGAAAAATGAGAAAACAAAATAAAAACAATGCTCAGGTTAAGGCCTCATGCACACGGCCGTGTTCCACGACCGAGAACGGTCCGTGGTGACGCGGCCGGGATTCCTGCTGAGAGCAAGAGCGCACGGCGTCATTGGTTGCTATGACGCCGTGCGCTTCATGCCGCCGCTGCACTACAATAATACACTCGTATGATCTATACGAATGTATTACTGTAGTGCAGCGGCGGCATGAAGCGCACGGCGTCATAGCAACCAATGACGCCGTGCGCTCCTGCTCTCAGCAGGAATGCCGGCCAGGTTACCACGGACCGTTCTCGGCCGTGGAACACGGCTAAGGCTGGCTTCATTATTATTTTATTTATTTATTTATTTCATGTTTTTGCCATCCATTTAAGGCTACTTTCCCACTAGCGGCACGGACCTCCGGCAGGCTGTTCCGTCGGGTGAATAGCCTGTCGGATCCGTGCTGACGTTAATGAACGTGTGCCTATGGACTGCCGCTCCGTCCCCATTGACTGTAATGGTAGCGGTCGGAGGCACGGCAGTGCACGGCGAGAGGCTGCCGGAATAAATGTCGGACATGTCGTCGTTTTATTCTGGCAGCCTCTCGCCATGCGCTGCCGTGCCTCCGCCGGAACTCCACCCCCATTATAGTCAATAGTGACGGAGCGGCAGTCCGGAGGCACACGTTCACTAGCGGCAGGACGGATCCTACAGTGCCGGAGGTCCGTGCCACTAATGTGAAAACAGCCTTACTTATACAAAAAAAAAACGTATACGTTAAACGGATGATTCAGACTGATGCAATGCAGTGGCATCTGTTCACTATAGAGTTCCATTGTTTAAAAAATAAAAAAAAATCTTCCAGTACTTTGCAGGATACAAGAACGTGGTGTGCTGCGTTTTTGGATTTTAAATTTTTTTTCCTAACGTATACGTCAACCACTGGCATAAAACATGAGGTGAACCCAGCTTTAATGTTGTGTTAAATAAAATTGTGTCTTTTTCAGGATCAGTGTCAGCTTCAACAGCCTTTCGAGGGTGCGCAACAAAGTCCATCTGTGACATCGGCAGCGAGTCCGCAAGCATTAACGAAATGACACGTTATGTTAACTATACCTGCACCAGCGGTGGCCTTAGTGTCCATAACATCGTCCTGACTCCGGCCATTGTGTGTCTTCTACTGCTGAAACTGTTCTTCTAACAGAGATTAAGGATGTTTGGATGAATGAAGCCAAAGGAAACAAAAAATGTGTTCAGTATAGAATATTTTAAACCTTGGCTAGAAAATATCAATGTGCACAAGTAATTGAAAAATTTTCTTCTGCATCTACTGTGTTTCATTTTGTTGTAAGTTTACTTTTGTTTTACAAACCGCATCCATTGACATTTCAAAAATTTTTTGGAATAAACGAATAAGTTACAAACGAAGATTTCGTCAGCAATAATTAAGTAAATGTAATGAGTAGAGTTGAGTGAACCCGAACTATAAAGTTCGGGTTCATACCGAACGTTAGGTTTTTCGGCACCCGAACATTTACGTAGAAATTCGGTGTTTGGCGCTTTTTCAAAGGCTGCACAGCAGCCAATCAACATGCGTCATACTACTTGCCCCAAGAGGCCGTCACAGCCATGCCTACTATTGGCATGGCTGTGATTGGCCAGTGCAGCATGTGACCCAGCCTTTTATTTAAGCTGGAGTCACGTAGCGCCGCCCGTCACTCTGCTCTGATCAGTGTAGGGAGAAGATGCCGCTGCTGTGAGGGAGAGATCAGGGAGAAATCTTATCAAGAACTGGTTTATGTACTCAGCGATCTACAGCAAATGTGTTTTGTGGGTGCAGTGTACAATTATTATTTTTTTAAGCCTGTACCTGAGCCAACTACTGCTGAAAACAAACTTTTTTTTTTACTTCAGTTTGTCAATATCAATACACAATCGGCAGCCATTTTATGCAACAATAGTGCACGAGCACAGGCTATCTGCAAGTCCAGAAATACAGCTTTTCCCCACACCTCCACAATGGCACTACCTGGAGGTTGGCCTGCCTTCTCAGGGACAGGAAACAATAGCGAGATCAGCCAATAAAGGGCCCCCTCCCTCTTACCTCTCCAGTTGTTTCCTGTCCCTCAGAAGGTCGGGATCGCGAATCAGCAGCTCGCGCGGCCTTTATGTGAGTATTCCCAGCTCTGCCGGAGGGCCGTTGCAGGAGGAGGGGTCGCGGGATGTTGTCCTTTGTCCATCCCTCCCTCCTCTCGGTGTAAATCCGGCAGACGCCGGTGACCCCGGGCTTTTACCACCCGTGTCCTGGACTCCGGACCGGCAGATTGCTGTTCCTGGGACCTGAGACTGCTCCCCATGTGACTCCTCCGTGTGTCGTGCAGATTGGGCAAAATCACGTTGGCACGGCAGCATGCATGGGGCCGGGCTATGACGCACCTGGAACCATGAAGTAGAAATACAAAGCGGGCTGCCGGCGTTTCTAGCAGCCATCGAGCTCTGTCCTCCAGCAGCATGTCCCTGCAAACTGGATCCGAGACCCTTGACAAGTCCACTGATGCTCCCAGGCCCTCAAGCCCAGTAAGCCTCCTCCCTATTATTGGAATTGCTTTTAAGGGACACTCAAGTGTATTTTCTTGACTCCCTCAACACTTCTTTGGTGGCGGTTTTAAAGTTTCTTCTCTCAAGTACTTACGATGTCAAAAGTGCTGTGATAAGGTGGTTTCAGATGAATCCCCTTTGTTAATTGAAAGTCTTAGAACCATTATTAAAGAAGAGGGGGCTGCAGTAGAAGCAAAAATGTCTACTGTTCCGCCAAAACCCTCTACGTCAAGTGCTTCCATTATTGAGCAAGACTCGGACGTAGACTAAGGGGAAATCTCTGCCGACTCAGACTCATCTGTTTCTGAGGATGTCTATAGGAAGCCTCTTTGTTCTATCGAAGAAACGGATTCATTACTAAAGATCATCCGTGCCACGATAAATTTAGAGGAACCTAAGGAACCGCTATAGGTGCAGGACCAGTTGTTTGCAGGCTTGGCGGACAAGAAAAAACATGTCTTTCCATTACGCCCCATAACCGCACCTGTGAGAGATCCTCCCCCTTCCGGACAGGAAAACGGGAACTTTTTCCAGATCTTTAAATTGGTCCCTTGCATTCCACCACTCAGTTCTTTCCTGTTTCCTGTCCAGGGACAGGAGGATTTCTTTCCAGGTCTAGTTTCGGCTGCAGGACCTCTAGGCTTAAAGGGAAACCTAGTGGAGGTACCTGTCGGTGTAAGTCTCCACTAGGAGCCGCTGAGAAGCCCGGCGTCTGCTGGTTTTTTCCCTTCTTCTGTAGCTATGGGGGGATGCCTGTAGCTGCCTTGTGACCCTGCCTGCTGGCGAAGTTGCGGCGTGAGGGGGGAGGTGCGTCTTCTCCTCTCATTGAGGCTGGCTGGGCGTGCGCGTCGCACCGGAAGTGACGCGTGCGTTCCACCGGCCGGAAGGTGGAGGAGCTTAACATGGCTGGCCCATTTGAAAAAGGGAACGCTGGCCAGCCAGCGTGGATGGAGCAGCAGCAGCCAGATACTGACCGGACACATGCGCTATTTAGTGCTGTCTCCTGCAGAAATGCAGGGATGAGATCATAGCGTTTGCAGTGGATGTGCGATCCATTTCCTTTTTTTCTCAAATTGTTTATTCTATAGAGTTTCTGTCCCTGGGTCAGCACTCCGTCCACTAGTCAGGTGATTTTAATTAGCCCAGTATCCTGTAGTAAGGGTTAAATTAGCCTATCATGCTCTCAGTTGGAGTTCCTGTGGGCTTCAGAGCAGGTGAGCTTAGACAACTGTTCACATGGTGCGGTGCGGCACGGGGGCCACTGTGCTGTTTTTTCTGGCTGGTTGGTGGGACCCAGAGCTAGGACTGGCATGGTCAGACAGCAGGGGTGCTGTTTGGCCACTGGGTCCCGCCGCCGGCCGGGATGGCGCCACAGCGCTGGTGGTCGCCGTGCAGCGCCGTGCCAATTTTAGGTTAGGACCCACTCATTGAGGCGACCTTGATGCGGTGAGTGGGCTTACGCCTTTTGATCAAAATGTACACTAATGCCTCATTTAGCGAGTAGCATAGAGGTGGTACACATGCGCTATTTAGTGCTGTCTCCTGCAGAAATGCAGGGATGAGATCATAGCGTTTGCAGTGGATGTGCGATCCATTTCCTTTTTTTCTCAAATTGTTTAAGATACTGACCGGACGCCAGGCGGCACCTACAGCCCTCCATTGCCCCCCCCTTGAAGCAGCATTATCATGCAAGAATAAGACGTACAACAGCGCACCGACAGACAGGAGCAGCTTTCGGAATCCAGCATGGTACTCCTGGGGGTAAGGGGGGTTAACCCCCACCATCTCGCTTTTGGGGAGTTATTATTATGGTCAGGTTAGACTGATTAGGCTTAGACTTGAGCTCACCCAACATCCCATTAATTTTAAACTTTTTACAGGAAGGCCTTAACAAAAAGCTTAAACCCAGCACTCTCAAGGTACAGGTCTCGGCACTGAGTGTCTTGTTTTGACCTTCGATTTGCTACTCCTCCTTGGGTCAAAAGGTTCATTAAGGGATCCTCTAGACTATGTACTATAGTTAAATCTAAGTCAGCCCCATGGGACCTTAACCTGGTTCTTTCTGCTCTAACCAAGGCTCCATTTGAGCCTCTAGGGGACATCCCCTTAACCACTTCAGCCCCGCTAGCTGAAACCCCCTTAATGACCAGGCCACTTTTTACACTTCAGCACTACACTACTTTCACCGTTTATCGCTCGGTCATGCAACTTACCACCCAAATGAATTTTACCTCCTTTTCTTCTCACTAATAGAGCTTTCATTTGGTGGTATTTCAATTTAGGGGCCCAGATGTGTGAGAAGAAGTTTACAATCAAAATCTGTAAAAAATGACCGGTGAAATCCGAAAGGTGCTCTTTGGAATATGTGCCCCTTTGCCCACCTAGGCTGCAAAAAAGTGTCACGCATCTGGTATCGCCATACTCAGGAGAAGTTGGGGAATGTGTTTTGGGGTGTCATTTTACATATACCCATGCTGGGTGAGAGAAATATCTTGGCAAAAGACAACTTTTCCCATTTTTTTTTTTTTATACAAAGTTGGCATTTGACCAAGATATTTTTCTCACCCAGCATGGGTAAATGTAAAATGACACCCCAAAACACATTGCCCAACTTCTCCTGAGAACGACGATACCACATGTGTGACACTTTTTTGCAGCCTAGATGCGCAAAGGGGCCCAAATTCCTTTTAGGAGGGCATTTTTAGACATTAGGATCCCAGACTTCTTCTCACGCTTTAGGGCCCCTAAAAAGTCAGGGCAGTATAAATACCCCACATGTGACCCCATTTTGGAAAGAAGACACCCCAAGGTATTCAATGAAGGGCATGGCGAGTTCATAGAATAATTTTTTTTTGGGCACAAGTTAGCGGAAATTGATTCATTTTTTTTTTCTCACAAAGTCTCCCTTTCCGCTAACTTGGGACAAAAATTTTAATCTTTCATGGACTCAATATGCCCCTCACGGAATACCTTGGGGTGTCTTCTTTCCGAAATGGGGTCACATGTGGGGTAGTCTGGAATATAAATGTCTAAAAAATGTTACGCATTTGGATTCCGTGAGGGGTATGGTGAGTTCATGTGAGATTTGATTTTTTGACACAAGTTAGTGGAATATGAGACTTAGTAAGAAAAAACAAAAACAAAAAAAAACAATTTCCGCTAACTTGGGCCAAAAAAATGGCTGAATGGAGCCTTACAGGGGGGTGATCAATGACAGAGGGGTGATCACCCATATAGAATCCCTGATCACCCCTGTCATTGATCACCCCCCTGTAAGGCTCCATTCAGACATCCGTATGCGTTTTGCGGATCCGATTCATGTATCCGTGGATCCGTAAAAATCATACGGACGTCTGAATGGAGCCTTACAGGGGGGTGATCAATGACAGGGAAGTGATCAGGAAGTCTATATGCGTGATCACCCCCTTGTCATTGATCACCCCCCTGTAAGGCTCCATTCAGACGTCCGTATGTGTTTTGCGGATCCGATCCATGTATCAGTGGATCCGTAAAAATCATACAGACGTCTGAATGGAGCCTTACAGGGGGGTGATCAATGACAGGGGGGTGATCATTGACAGGGAAGTGATCAGGAAGTCAATATGCGTGATCACCCCCTTGTCATTGATCACCCCCCTGTAAGGCTCCATTCAGACGTCTGTATGCGTTTTGCGGATCCGATCCATGTATCCGTGCATCCGTAAAAATCATACAGACCTCTGAATGGAGCCTTACAGGGGGGTGATCAATGACAGGGGGGTGATCAGGGAGTCTATATGGGGTGATCAGTGGTTCATAAAGGGTTAATAAGTGACAGGGGGGTGTAGTGTAGTGTAGTGGTGTTTGGTGCTACTTTACTGAGCTGCCTGTGTCCTCTGGTGGTCGATCCAAACAAAAGGGACCACCAGAGGACCAGGTAGCAGGTATATTAGACACTGTTATCAAAACAGCATCTAATATACCTGTTAGGGGTTAAAAAAAATCACATCTCTAGCCTGCCAGCGAGCGATCGCCGCTGGCAGGCTGGAGATCCACTCGCTTACCCTCCGTTCCTTCACAGGAAATCTCGGCTATCGCGAGATGACGCACGGATGCGTCCAGGAGGAGTAAATCAACCACCTTCCGGACGCATCCGTGCGTTAGGCGGTCGGGAGGTGGTTAAAGATGCTGTCCTATAAGACTGTATTTTTAGTGACCATTAGATCTGCCAGACGAGTAGGAGAACTATCCGCTTTGTCCTCTTCCCCACCATATACTCAGATTCTGGAGGATAGAATTGTTTTCAATCCGGATCCTGCATTCCTGCCCAAAGTAGTGTCGGTATTCCATAAGTCTCAGGATATGAAGGAGAAAGATCCTTTCATACTTTAGATGTTAGAAGGTGTGTCTGTGCATATTTAGAGTCTACGAAGGGCTTTAGAAAAACCCTGCAACTCTTTGTTCAGTTTCAGGGTCAGAACAGGGGGTCGAGAGATGAATCAAGAGAGCGATAGGTCTGGCATATTCACTATCAGATTGTCAGGTCCCTTCAGATTTTTCAGCCCATTCCACCAGGGCAGTAGCCTCTTCCTGGGCAGAAAAAGGGTGCGCTACCATCGAACAAATCTGTAGGGCTGCAACGTGGAGTTCCCCCTCTACGTTTTACAAGCACTATAGGTTGGACCTTTCATCTGTGCAGGATATGTCTTTTGGGAGAAAGGTGCTGCAGGCTGTAGTCCCTCCCTAATAGTTATCTAGTCTAGTCTCTCACAGGTGCTGTCATGGGGCGTAATGGAAATACTTAAATTGCTCTTACCGGTAATATGTTTTCCATGAGCCCATGACAGCACCTACATAATTCCCTCCCTAAATAAAAAATAAAATAAAAAAGGAGTAAGTATGTATGTATGTATGTATGTATGTATGTATGTGTGTATGTATGTATATATATATATATATATATATATATATATATATATGAAAAAAGAGAAATCTATTCTTTAGTATTGTGCCAAAGAGGAGGTATGCCTGGCATATATTTGGTGCAGAGTTTTTTTTCTGGTATGCTTTCTCGCTTGTGTTTTTTAGTTTCACTATATATAGGTGCATTGCTGGTCCCAGGAATCTTGTCAAATACTGAGTGGTGGAAGGCAAGGGACCAATTTAAAGATCTGGGAAGTTCCTGTTTCCTGTCCAGAAGGGGGAGGATCTCTTACAGGTGCTGTCATGGGCTCATGGAAAACATATTACCGGTAAGAGTAATTGAAGTATTTCCAGTGCACAGCAGTATCAAGACCTTAATTCTTAACGAATGGAAAGATCCTGAAAAACGGCAGGCAGCATCAAAGATATTTAAAAGAAAATATCCCTTTTCGGAAGAAGATTCAGCCACATGGGACAAGACCCCTAGGGTGGATGCACCAGTGGCCAGAATCTAAAAAAAGAAAGCACTGCCCTTTGAGGATTTGGGTTTACGCAAAGACCCAATGGATAAAAAATGTGAGAGTCTGCTTAAACGAACGTGGGAGTCCTCTTCTGCAGTTCTAAGACCCGGAATTTCGGCGACTTATACGGCCAGAACCTTATCCTTGTGGCTAGGTCAATTGGAAGAACACATCAAGGCCGGCACCCCAAGAGAAGATATCCTAGCCTCTATCCCCATGTTGAAACAGGCCGCAAACTATATGGCGGACGCTTCTGCGGACATAGTGAGATTGTCAGCCAGAACAGCTGCCCTGTCCAATGTGTCTCGTACAGCAATCTGGTTAAGATCCTGGTCGGGTGATACGGCATCAAAAAATAAGTTATGTGCCTTACCTTGAGAGGGGGATAGAGTGTTTGGCACAGCACTCGATATTTTGGAAAAAGGCTTTCCCACGGAATTGAAGTTCTTTCAGCAGAGACGATCCTTTTGGCCCCAGAGACGTGGTAGACCTGATCAAAAGAAAAAAGAATCAGGGGCGTCGTGGCAGTCATCCAAAGGAAGAGGAAAGGGCTTCCTATTTAATCCCAAGAAATCTTCCCGGACCACTACTTCCCAATGATGCCAGAGGAGCAGTAGGGAAGGCTCATGCATTTTTATCCAGCTTGGGTGAAGATTCAGGCCTCCCCTTGGGTACTGGGGGTTATAAAAGAAGGCTACAGTCTGGAATTAATCCATGTCCCCCCAGACCGTTACATGGAGAACTCGGGAGGGGGGGGGGGGGGACCAGGAAGCAATGGACCAACAGATATTGCTCCTGTTGGAGAAAAGAGCCATCATTCCAGTACCAGTCGGGGAACAGAAGAAAGGTTTCTATTCTCCCATATTTTTGGTAAAAAATAAAACTGTACCTTCAGGGCGATAATAAATCTAAAGGCCCTAAACAGATATGTGGTTTACAAAAAATTTAAAATGGAGACGTTGAGATCTGTGGTCAATCTACAAAAAAATTGCTATATGGTGACAGTAGACCTGGCGGATGCCTATTATCACATCCCAATCCAGAAGAGAGACCAGAAGTTTCTAAGAATAGCGGTTTGGTTCCGGGATCTCTCCATCATTATCAATTTTAAGTTCTCCCATTCGGCCTCAGTTCTGCCCCGAGATTGTTTACAAAAGTCATGACGGAAGTAGCTAAATTTCTTCATCTAGCAGGAATTTCCTTCATACCATACCTAGATGTTTTTTTTTATTACAGCCCCGTCAGAAAATCTTCTTTATGCCACCTTCAAACAATTCTCTTTACCTTAGCCGACCTGGGTTGGATAATAAATCACCAGAAGTCCTATCTTCTCCCCTCACAAGAAAAGATCTTTCTGGGTGTTCTACTGGACTCACGCCTTGTGACCTCTTTTCTGCCAGAACAAAGACTTAGTGCGGCGTGAATGATTATGTGTCTGGTGTCGGCTGACACCTACAGTCACTGAAGTGTAATTACACAGACTAAATATAGAGAAATCCATATATGAATGTCTATGAGAGAATGTCCTCCTGACTAACCAGAATAACACGTATACTGAGCCCACAGGTCCAAGCCCTCCATATACATTTTAACAAGAGTGTGTTTTTTTTTGTGTGGAATATAGTGTTTAATAAAAGGAAAATAAAAGTTGTATTTTAATATAAGACCAGAAACCGGAAACTATAGTCAGTAGACTATTGGAATATTTAATTTAACCTCCTGGGTTAGTGGGTCATCTGAAATGTTGCCAGAGTCAGCCAGCTTCGCTTGACAGTCTGTAAACTGAAAGAAGTATCTTAAGAAATAAAGGGTTCTCAGAGTCAGTAATCTCCACACTGTTGCAGAGTAGAAAACCGGTAACGTCTAAAATCTATTTGAGAACCTGGGAATCCTTTTCACGTTTTGGGAATGACAGATGGGATCCCTCCAGGGAGCCAGAGGTGACCCTAATCTTGGACTTCCTTCAAACAGGGCTTGATAAAGGTCTATCCGTAAGTACCATTCAAGTCCAAGTAGCAGCTTTAAGTGCTTTTCTAAATATCAAACTTTCAGATTTGAATATAGTCAAAAGATTCCTTAAGGGGGCAAGTAGAATTTGCCCTAGGCTTAGATCTTCTGTCCCTCCTTGGGACTTGAATGTGGTCCTATCCAGGCTAATGCATCCGCCCTTTGAACCCCTCGGAGAGATCTCCTTGAGAGCATTAACACTAAAAACAGTATTCCTATTAGCAATCACCACTGCAAGAAGAGTAGGAGAAATCCAGGCTTTCTCTTTTTTTCCTCCATATCTTACGATTTTAGACAGGATTATATTAAAACATGCTCCAGAATTCCTTCCTAAGGTAGTATCCAGGTTTCACTGTCAACAGGAAATCACTCTTCCCTCCTTTTGTTCACAGGCGACATCAGATAAGGAAAAATTGTTCCATAACTTGGATGTTAGAAGGTGCGTACTAAAGTACTTGAAAGCAACCGAAGTTTTGAGAAAGTCTAACCAGTTGCTAGTACAATATCTGGGACTTCACAGAGGCGAAGCAGCAAGTAAAACTTCCCTCTCCAGATGGATAAAGGCCTGCATTACGTTAGCCTATGAAACTGAGGGGATTGCTCCACCTCCTTCACTGAAAGCTTATTCCACCCGAGCGTTGTCTGCATCCTGGGCCTAGGTGCCTCAGCTTTATTGGAAGAGATCTGTCGAGCAGCGACATGGTCCAACCCTTATACTTTCTTTAAGCATTACAAGCTGGACGTTTCCACCAATAGAGACTTGTCCTTTGGCCGCAAAGTCTTATCTGCGGTGGTCCGACCCTAGTGAGGTCTCCTATGTTATTCTTCCAGGTAGTGCGTTGTGGAGGCGTGAGGAAAAGACATAAATTACACTTACCGGTAATTGGATTTTCCTTTAGCCTCCACAACGGCACGGGATCCCCACCCAAAAAAAAACCAATATATATAAATGTAGAAGTATGTGGATAGTTCTACATGTATTTACTTTCAAATACTCTTTTTGAGACGATTTATGAGCAGTCGCTCTTTTCTTTATTTATAGAACACTTTGAAGTTTTTCCATTTTGAGTGAGATTATCTCTGTTTATGTTTTATTAAATTGCTCCTTGTTTCATGCCCATTCTGAGTCCTAGGTTAATAACTGGAGAGGTAAGAGGCAGGGGGCCCTTTATTGGCTGATCTCGCTCTTGTTTCCTGTCCCTGAGAAGGCGGGGCAACCTCCAGGTAGTGCCATTGTGGAGGCTAAAGGAAAATCCAATTACCGGTAAGAGTAATTTATGTCTTTTTGGTTACTGGGGTGAAAAAACCCTCTAATATACTGCAAAATCTGGGATAAGACGTGCATAAGTGACTGAAACATTTAGGTCAGAAATACATCTTTTTGGTTACTGGGGTGAAAAAACCCTCTGATATACTGCACATCTGGGATAAGACGTGCATAAGTTACTGTGAAATTAAGGCCACAAATACTGCTGTCATATAGAGTTAAAAAAAAAAAAAAAAGTGCAATACTCTACATAAGGGTTTTTATTGGCGGTTAATTATTTTTAACAGACTTAACCACTTTTGACTATGCTTTCTGAACGCTAACTATGAGCACACATCTAATAAGGGACATGGTCATGGTGGTGGTGTTGGTGAAGCCTCTGGTGCAGGGAGAGGACGTGGCCCTTCTGCCACAGCTACACGTCCTACTGAACCTACTACCTCAGGTCCCAGTAGCCGTCAGAATCTACAGCGATATTTGGTCGGGCCTAATGCCGTTCTAAGGAAGGTAAGGCCTGAGCAAGTACAGGTGCTAGTCAATTGGGTGGCCGACAGTGGATCCAGCACGTTCACATTATCTCCCACCCAGTCTTCTGCAGAAAGCGCACAGGTGGCGCCTGAAACACATGCCCAACAGTCTGTCACATCACCCCCATGCATACCAGGGAAACTGTCTGAGCCTCAAGTCATGCAACAGTCTCTTATGCTGGCAGGGTTTCCCAAGGGCATCCACCTAGCCCTTTCCCCAGGGGTGGAAGACATAGACTGCACTGACGCACAACTATGTTTCCTGATGATGAGGACATGGGAATACCACCTCAGCACGTCTCTGATGACGAAACACAGGTGCCAACTGCTGCTTCTTTCTGCAGTGTGCAGACCGAAAAGGAGGTCAGGGAGGAAGACTGGGTGGAAGACTATGTAGGGGACGATGAGGTCCTAGACCCCACATGGAATGAAGGTCGTGCCACAGACTTTCAGAGTTTGGAGGAAGATGCAGTGGTGAGACGGAGCCAACAGCATAGCAAAAGCAGGAGCAGGGTGCAAAAGCAGAGCAGCCGTCGCCAAAACAGTTTGCCTGCTACTTGACACCGTCACCAGGGACCGACCACACCAAAGGCAGCTTCAAGGATTTCCCTGGCATGGCACTTCTTCACACAATGTGCTGACGACAAGACCCGAGTGGTTTGCAAGCTGTGCCATCAGAGCCTGAAGCGAGGCATTAACGTTCTGAACCTTAGCACAACCTGCATGACCAGGCATCTACATGCGAGACACGGGCTGCAGTCCGTCACCAAGCATCTCCACCATGTCACACGGAAGCGTTCAGCTCTCCATCTCACAAACTTTTGAGAGAAAGCGTAAATTCCCACCTAGCCACCCTCGATTCCTGGCCCTGAATGCCAGCATTTCTAAACTGCTGGCCTATGAAATGTTGTCATTTAGGCTGGTGGACACAGACAGCTTCAAACAGCTCATGTCGCTTGCTGTCCCACAGTACGTCGTTCCCAGCCACCATTACTTCTCCAGGAGAGCCGTGCCTTCCCTGCACAACCAAGTATCGGATAAAATCAAGTGTGCACTGCGCAACGCCATCTGTGGCAAGGTCCACCTAACAACAGATACGTGGACCAGTAAGCACGGCCAGGGACGCTATATCTCCCTAACTGCACACTGGGTAAATGTAGTGGCCGGTGGGCCCCAGGCAGAGAGCTGTTTGGCGCACGTCCTTCCGCCGAAAAGGAATTGCAGGGCATCATTCTCTGCCTCCTGTTGCCTCCTCTTCTACCATCTCCTCATCTGGTCAGCGACAGACCTTCACCACCAACTTCAACACAGCCAGGGGTAAACGTCAGCAGGTCGTTCTGAAACTCATATGTTTGGGGGACAGGCCCCACACCGCGCAGGAGTTGTGGCAGAATATAGAACAACACACCGACGAGTGGTTTCTGCCAGTGAGCCTCAAGCCCGGCCTGGTGGTGTGCGATAATGGGCAAAATATTGTTGCAGCTCTGGGACTAGCCGGTATGATGCACATCCCTTGCCTGGCGCATGTGCTGAATTTGGTGGTGCAGAAATTCATTCACAACTACCCCGACATGTCAGAGCTTCTGCTTAAAGTGCCGGCCGTCTCTGCGCGCTTCCAGCATTCTCATCCTGCTGCCGCTCGGCTGTCTGCGCTACAGCGTAACTTTGGGCCTTCCCGCTCACCGCCTCATATGCTACGTGCCCACCAGGTGAAACTCCACCTTGCACATGCTGGAGAGACTGTGCGAGCAGCAGCAGGCCATAGTGGAGTTTCAGCTGCAGCACGCACGGGTCAGTCGCACTACAGAACAGCACCACTTCACCACCAATGACTGGGCCTCCATGCGAGACCTGTGTGCCCTGTTGCGCTGTTTCGAGTACTCCACCAACATGACCAGTGGCGATGACGCCGTTATCAGCGTTACAATACCACTTCTATGTCTCCTTGAGAAAACACTTAGGGCGATGTTGGAAGAGGATGTGGCCCAGGACGAGGAGGAGGAAGAGGGGTCACCTCTAACACTTTCAGGCCAGTCTTTTAGAAGTGGCTTAGAAAGAGGATTTTTGCAACAGCAGAGGACAGGTACAAATTTGGCCAGCCAGGGCCCACTACTGGAGGACGAGGAGGATGAGGAGGAGGATGGGGATGAAGCATGTTCACAGCGGGGTGGCATCCAACGCAGCTCGGGCCCATCACTGGTGCATGGCTGGGAAGATACGGAGGATGCAGACGATACGCCTCCCACAGCGGACAGCTTGTCCTTACCTCTGGGCAGCCTGGCACACATGAGCGACTACATGCTGCAGTGCCTGCGCAGCGACTGCAGAGTTGCCCACATTTTAACGTGTGCTGACTACTGGGTGGCCACCCTGCTGGATCCCCATTACAAAGACAATGTGCCATCCTGGAGCGTGATCGGAGATGTGCGACTACAGACGCACGCTGGTAGACGCGCTCCTGAGAGCATTCCCGACTGACGCCGGGGGACAAGTGGAATCACAAGGCGAAGGCAGGGGAGGAGGAAGAGTTAAGGCCAGCACCTCAGAAGGCAGGGTTAGCATGGCCGACATGTGGAAAAGCTTTGTCACCTCCCCGCAACAACCGGCCCCAACTGCTGATATGGAGTGTGTTAGCAGGAGGCAGCATTTGAACAACATGGTGAAACAGTACCTGTGCACACGACTACACGTACTGACTGATGGTTCTGCCTCATACAACTTCTGGGTCTCCAAATTGTCCACATGGCCAGAGCTTGCCCTGTATGCCTTGGAGGTGCTGGCCTGCCCTGCAGCCAGTGTACTCTCTGAACATGTATTTAGCACGGCAGGAGGCGTCATTACAAGCTCACTTCATTAAAATGAACCAGGCTTGGATCCCACAAGACTTGTCTGTACCTTGTGCAGAATAGACATTTATACCACCATCAAACATACATTCTTGTACTCAAGTCAAGTGCAATGATTCTTTGTTTTCTTTTTTTTTTTTATTTGTCCCAATATTTTGGGGGCTACCTACCCCAATAAAAAAAAAAAACATTGTTGGCTACCTCCTCCTCCATTGCTGCCTCCACCTACAACACCACATTCACCGCCTCCTCAACCTCCGACTCCATATCCACCTCCTTCTCTGAGTTGCAGGTTAATAATTTTTCATTTTAAGTTATTTCCCTATCCACATTTGTTTGCAGAGCAGTTGCCATGCTCTTAAACACATTTTAATGCCTTTTACATCCCTCTAGCCTTTTCAAGGACTATTTTAGAGCCATTTTAATGCAAAAAAAGTGCCAAATTTAGTGCCCTAAATTGAAAAAAATCTTATTTAACAATTGTCGGGTAAAATTTTACCATTTTTGACGTATATAAACCCCTGCTGTGCCTGGGTGACAGGGGCCTAAATCTCTCAAAATTCTCTGTTCTATTGCTGGGTGACATGAACCCCTTTTGCCGTGAATGAACCCCTGCTGTGCCTGGGTGACAGGGGCCTAAATCTCTCAAAATCCTCTGTTCTATTGCTGGGTGACATGAACCCCTTTTGCCGTGAATGAACCCCTGCTGTGCCTGGATGACAGGGGCCTAAATTTCTCAAAATCCTCTGTTCTATTGCTGGGTGACATGAACCCCCTTTTGCCGTGAATAGTGGTGTCGCTAGAGGGGGGCGAGGGGGGCAATCGCCCCCCTATGTTGTTCTTTGCCCCCCCCCCCTGCTGATTCCCCCAGGTGAATACTATCTAATGAGCGCTTCCATTATTGAAGCGCTCATTAGTACCGAAGGACCAGGAAGTGGTGAACATTCTGTGCTCGCCACTTCCTGGTCCTCGGCTGTCGGCTGTGCAGGGCTGCGCACAGCGTGAGGACACTCTGTGACCTCACGCTGTGCACGCCAGTTTAGAGCACAGTCGACTGAGGATGGAGAAAATTGCAGGCGGCGTCCGTGCAGGAGAGGTAAGTGTTTTTATTTTATTTTATAAAAAATGTGGCTGCTGGGGGCATAATGGGGGCTAATTGGAGCCATATGGGGGCTAATTGGAGCCATATGGGGGCTAATTGGAGGCATATGGGGGCTAATTGGAGGCATATGGGGGCTAATAGGAGGCATATGGGGGCTAATAGGAGGCATATGGGGGCTAATAGGAGGCATATGGGGCTAATTGGAGGCATATGGGGCTATGGGGGTTAATTGGAGGCATATGGGGCTTATGGGGGCTAATAGGAGGCATATGGGGGCTAATTGGAGGCATATGGGGCTAATTGAAGGCATATGGGGGCTAATTAAAGGCATATAGGGGCTCATTGAAGGCATATGGTGGCTAATTGGAGGCATATGGGGGCTAATAGGGGCTAATTGGAGACATATGGGGCTAATTGGAGGCATATGGGGGCTACATATGCATAATGGGGGCTAATTAGAGACACAATAGGGGCTAATTAGACTATTAGAGGCATATGGGGGCTAATGAGGCATATGGGTGCTAATAAGAGGCATATGGGGGCTAATTAGGCATATGGGCGCTAATTAGGCATATGGGGGCTAATAAGAGGCATAATGTAGGCTAATAAGAGGCATAATGGCTTATCATGGGGGCTTATGAGGAATAAGGGCTGATATGGGGGTGATAAGAGGCATAATGGGGGCTAATAAGAGTTATAATGGGGGCTAATGAGGTATAAGGGCTTATAATGGGGGCTAATGAGGCATAAGGGCTGATATGGGGGCTAATGAGGCATAATGGCTTATAATGGGGGCTAATGAGGCATAAGGGCTGATATGAGAGGCATAATGAGGGCTAATGAGAGGCATAATGTGTCATCAACAGATGCCCCCATAACAGTGTGTCTTCCACAGATCCACCATAACAGTGCACCTGCGGAAGCAAGCAGAGGACGGCACAGCAGACGACTGAATAGCTTCTTTTGTAAGTAAATTGTTTTATTATAAATGTATCCCTGCATACCGCAATTCTCTCGTATTTTGTAATATTATTTATATATACTTATTTTTCCTAAAGTCTCTACTATCAGAATGGCAAGAAACCTGACCCAACTGCATGGGTTCCTCCGCTACCCCAGAGTTACCTGTAACATCACCCAGGGAGGCAGTAGAGACAAAACCACTCACAGAAGGGATACCTTGCGGGGAGGGAGCCCTATACCTCTCTCTGATACGTCTATCTAGCCGTACTGCTAAAGACATGGCGTTCTCCAAAGAGTCTGGGTATTCATGAAAAGCAAGGGCATCCTTCAATCTTTTAGATAACCCCTGACAAAACTGACTATGTAACGCGGGATCATTCCACTCTGATTCAGTAGCCCACCTCCTAAACTCAACACAGTAAGCCTCTGCAGTATGTTCCCCCTGAAACAAATTACGTAATCTCGACTCTGCCATCGAGACCCGATCTGGGTCATCATAGATTAATCCCAGAGCCTTAAAAAAATCATCCACCGACCGGAGAGGGCCCGAGAACCAGTTGGCAGAGAAAAGGCCCAGGATTGCGCGTCCCCTTTAAGCAGAGAAATAACTATACCTATTCTCTGACTCTCATCACATGACGACGATGGACGCAGCCGAAAGTACAATTTGCAGGATTCTCTAAAACTGGAAAAAGTCATCCGTACCTCCTGAAAATCGATCAGGAAGAGCCACTTTAGGCTCCACACAAATTTGACCTTCACCAGCTGCCAGAGCATTCTGACACTGTGTGACCGAACCACGTAGCTCCACAACCTCTAGGGATAGCCCCTGCAAGCGGTCAACCAGTGCATCAATTGACGCCATCAAAAAAACGCTGAGTAATGGCAGTCATAGTATGGCGGATTATAATGTCACGGCGGGCGTGCACTCAGACTCACAGATATCCCACCAACCAGGCTCTGGGCGAGAGACAGGGGAAGGGTCACCTCCTAGCTAATCCCTGACCTCTTTCCCTGCACTGCTCAGCCCACATGCAGACCTTGATGGTAGGTAAGATGTGTCCCCGTGCCTGAGCTGAAACACCATAAATTCCCTAAGATGGTGAAGAGGGGAAATAGGAGCAGCCTGCTCGCACAGAACCTGGATGGGAGAGATGACACAAAACAACCAAACTTGAAATCACACTTATCTTTCTGAGCTGGAACAGACAACCTTCCTTCCTAGCTTCCAAGACCACAATGATTCATATAATCCGCTCAGAGCACTGGGATGGTGTGCTATTTAAACTAATGACCCCACCCAGTGCACCTGATGAGAGGCGGATCCAGCACGGCTCCAAAACAAACACTAAACTTGTGCTGCTATCCTGGCCGACCTCCGAACATCATCAGAGCCGGGCATGACAGTTACGGATGATGTTGCAGATAGCTGGAAGTTATGGATAAACATCCGACTGGCTTGATCCCAAACTAAGGAGCATAAAGGTGACCCCTATAAAACCCTAAGAGCTCCCCCTGACTGCTAAGCACATACAAGGGTTTCAGAGGTAGATGATTGCATGCCCTCGTACCTAGACTGTGTGATACCTGAAAACCCTATAATAGTGAGGGGACATGACCACCGTCTCCCTGCACTTAATACGGAGGGAGTCAGGGTCACCTAGAATCATGCCAGCAAGGAAACACAATACATGAAAGGACTTATCTGGACAAGCAACAACAGAAGTCTTCAGCAGTGAACACTTCAATCCAGGAAGTAGTATAAACCGCAAAGTGAGGCAGTATGAGAGGGAATATAAAGGAAAAAGGATTAGTCTAAATAGATGACACCTGGGAGAAGGAAATGAGATGACAAAGTGAAACCAAAACAAAGAACATCATGCAAGAGGTAGGAAAGGACGTCTGTCAGACCTTCTCACAGAAGTGGCGGTGACAGAAATCTGTTCATTTAGTCCCATGGGACATACTGTTTTGAGGAGGTATATCCACTGGGCTTCTTTGCAGAAAATTCTGTTATCCCAGTCGCCACCCCTTGGTGACTGCCGTATGACTTTGATGACCTGGAATTTGAGGGTACTCACATCGCCTTCATGTACCTCAAGTACATGACGTGCGATCGGTGTGTCTCTGAGATTCTTTACATCACCCAGGTGTTCCCCAACCCGTCTCCTAAGTTTGCGTATGGTTTTTCCAACATAACTTAAGGGACAGCTACAGGTGCATAGATAAATAACCCCTTGGTTAAGACAGTTAGCAAAATCCCATATGGTATATGTTATCCCTGTGCTAACACTAGTAAACACTTTCGATTTTAAAATAAAGGGGCAACTAACACAGTCTCCACCACATTTGTAAGTTCCCGTTGGTTTGGGATTAAGCCATGTAGTGGTTCCTATTGGTTTTTGGTAATGACTGTGTACCAATCTGTCCTTTAAGGATCGTCCACTTCTATATGTGATCGCTGGCCTAAGGGGGAGCACATCTTTTATGTCTAAATGAGTCAGGAGAACATCCCAATATCTACTTAGGATACCCCTAACTTTTTGATTTTCATGATCAAATGTGCCGATAATTCAAAAATCCCAGTGGTAAGATGTGGTAAGCTCATAGAGACTTATCCAAGGCGACTTGGAGCTGTGATTGCCGCTAAAGGTGGCTCTACAAAGTATTGACTTTAGGGGGTGAATAGTTATGCACATTGACCTTTTCTGTTATTTTGTCAAATTTGTTGTTTGCTTTACAATTAACCAATTTAAAAAAAGGTCTAAATTGTGGGCATGTTCTACAAATTAAATGATGCAAATCCTCAAACAATCCATGTTAATTCCATAGGGTGAGACAACAAAAAAAAGTAAAGGGGGGTGAATACTTAGCACTAGAGTTGAGCGAACACCTGGATGTTCGGGTTCGAGAAGTTCGGCCGAACATCCCGGAAATGTTCGGGTTCGGGATCCGAACCCGATCCGAACTTCGTCCCAAACCCGAACCCCATTGAAGTCAATGGGGACCCGAACTTTTCGGCACTAAAAAGGCTGTAAAACAGCCCAGGAAAGAGCTAGAGGGCTGCAAAAGGCAGCAACATGTAGGTAAATCCCCTGCAAACAAATGTGGATAGGGAAATGAATTAAAATAAAATTAAATAAATAAAAATTAACCAAAATCAATTGGAGAGAGGTTCCATAGCAGAGAATCTGGCTTCCCGTCACCCACCACTGGAACAGTCCATTCTCAGATATTTAGGCCCCGGCACCCAGGCAGAGGAGAGAGGTCCCGTAACAGAGAATCTGTCTTCATGTCAGCAGAGAATTAGTCTGCATGTCATAGCAGAGAATGAGGCTTCACGTCAGCCACCACTGCAACAGTCCATTGGCATATATTTAGGCCCAGCACCCAGGCAGAGGAGGGAGGTCCCGTAACAGAGAATCTGTCTTCATGTCAGCAGAGAATTAGTCTGCATGTCATAGCAGAGAATGAGGCTTCACGTCAGCCACCACTGCAACAGTCCATTGGCATATATTTAGGCCCAGCACACACACAGGCAGAGGAGAGAGGTCCCGTAACAGAGAATCTGGCTTCATGTCAGCAGAGAATCAGTCTGCATGTCATAGCAGAGAATGAGGCTTCACGTCAGCCACCACTGCAACAGTCCATTGGCATATATTTAGGCCCAGCACACACACAGGCAGAGGAGAGAGGTCCCGTAACAGAGAATCTGGCTTCATGTCAGCAGAGAATCAGTCTGCATGTCATAGCAGAGAATGAGGCTTCACGTCAGCCACCACTGCAACAGTCCATTGGCATATATTTAGGCCCAGCACACACACAGGCAGAGGAGAGAGGTCCCGTAACAGAGAATCTGGCTTCATGTCAGCAGAGAATCAGTCTGCATGTCATAGCAGAGAATGAGGCTTCACGTCAGCCACCACTGCAACAGTCCATTGGCATATATTTAGGCCCAGCACACACACAGGCAGAGGAGAGAGGTCCCGTAACAGAGAATCTGTCTTCATGTCAGCAGAGAATTAGTCTGCATGTCATAGCAGAGAATGAGGCTTCACGTCAGCCACCACTGCAACAGTCCATTGGCATATATTTAGGCCCAGCACCCAGGCAGAGGAGGGAGGTCCCGTAACAGAGAATCTGTCTTCATGTCAGCAGAGAATTAGTCTGCATGTCATAGCAGAGAATGAGGCTTCACGTCAGCCACCACTGCAACAGTCCATTGGCATATATTTAGGCCCAGCACACACACAGGCAGAGGAGAGAGGTCCCGTAACAGAGAATCTGGCTTCATGTCAGCAGAGAATCAGTCTGCATGTCATAGCAGAGAATGAGGCTTCACGTCAGCCACCACTGCAACAGTCCATTGGCATATATTTAGGCCCAGCACACACACAGGCAGAGGAGAGAGGTCCCGTAACAGAGAATCTGGCTTCATGTCAGCAGAGAATCAGTCTGCATGTCATAGCAGAGAATGAGGCTTCACGTCAGCCACCACTGCAACAGTCCATTGGCATATATTTAGGCCCAGCACACACACAGGCAGAGGAGAGAGGTCCCGTAACAGAGGATCTGGCTTCATGTCAGCAGAGAATCAGTCTGCATGTCATAGCAGAGAATCAGGCTTCACGTCAGCCACCACTGCAACAGTCCATTGTCATAAATTTAGGCCCAGCACCCAGGCAGAGGAGAGAGGTCCCGTAACAGACAATCTGGCTTCATGTCAGCAGAGAATTAGTCTGCATGTCATAGCAGAGAATCAGGCTTCATGTCAGCCACCACTGCAACAGTCCATTGGCATATATTTAGGCCTAGCACACAGGCAGAGGAGAGGTTCATTCAACTTTGGGTAGCCTCGCAATATAATGGTAAAATGAAAATAAAAATAGGATTGAATGAGGAAGTGCCCTGGAGTCCAATAATATATGGTTATGGGGAGGTAGTTAATGTCTAATCTGGACAAGGGACGGACAGGTCCTGTGGGATCCATGCCTGGTTCATTTTTATGAACGTCAGCTTGTCCACATTGGCTGTAGACAGGCGGCTGCGTTTGTCTGTAATGACGCCCCCTGCCGTGCTGAATACACGTTCAGACAAAACGCTGGCTGCCGGGCAGGCCAGCACCTCCAAGGCATAAAAGGCTAGCTCTGGCCACGTGGACAATTTAGAGACCCAGAAGTTGAATGGGGCCGAACCATCAGTCAGTACGTGGAGGGGTGTGCACACGTACTGTTCCACCATGTTAGTGAAATGTTGCCTCCTGCTAACACGTTGCGTATCAGGTGGTGGTGCAGTTAGCTGTGGCGTGTTGACAAAAGTTTTCCACATCTCTGCCATGCTAACCCTGCCCTCAGAGGAGCTGGCCGTGACACAGCTGCCTTGGCGACCTCTTGCTCCTCCTCTGCCTTGGCCTTGGGCTTCCACTTGTTCCCCTGTGACATTTGGGAATGCTCTCAGTAGCGCGTCTACCAACGTGCGCTTGTACTCGCGCATCTTCCTATCACGCTCCAGTGCAGGAAGTAAGGTGGGCACATTGTCTTTGTAGCGTGGATCCAGCAGGGTGGCAACCCAGTAGTCCGCACAGGTTAAAATGTGGGCAACTCTGCTGTCGTTGCGCAGGCACTGCAGCATGTAGTCGCTCATGTGTGCCAGGCTGCCCAGGGGTAAGGACAAGCTGTCCTCTGTGGGAGGCGTATCGTCATCGTCCTGCCTTTCCCCCCAGCCACGCACCAGTGATGGACCCGAGCTGCGTTGGGTGCCACCCCGCTGTGACCATGCTTCATCCTCATCCTCCTCCACCTCCTCCTCATCCTCGTCCTCCTCGTCCTCCAGTAGTGGGCCCTGGCTGGCCACATTTGTACCTGGCATCTGCTGTTGCCAAAAACCTCCCTCTGAGTCACTTCGAAGAGACTGGCCTGAAAGTGCTAAAAATGACCTCTCTTCCTCCTCCTCCTCCTGGGCCACCTCCTCTTCCATCATCGCCCTAAGTGTTTTCTCAAGGAGACATAGAAGTGGTATTGTAACGCTGATAACGGTGTCATCGCCACTGGCCATGTTGGTGGAGTACTCGAAACAGCGCAACAGGGCACACAGGTCTCGCATGGAGGCCCAGTCATTGGTGGTGAAGTGGTGCTGTTCTGTAGTGCGACTGACCCGTGCGTGCTGCAGCTGAAACTCCACTATGGCCTGCTGCTGCTCGCACAGTCTGTCCAGCATGTGCAAGGTGGAGTTCCACCTGGTGGGCACGTCGCATATGAGGCGGTGAGCGGGAAGGCCGAAGTTACGCTGTAGCGCAGACAGGCGAGCAGCAGCAGGATGTGAACGCCGGAAGCGCGAACAGACGGCCCGCACTTTATGCAGCAGCTCTGACATGTCGGGGTAGTTGTGAATGAACTTCTGCACCACCAAATTCAGCACATGCGCCAAGCAAGGGATGTGCGTCAAATTGGCTAGTCCCAGAGCTGCAACGAGATTTCGCCCATTATCACACACCACCAGGCCGGGCTTGAGGCTCACCGGCAGCAACCACTCGTCGGTCTGTTGTTCAATACCCCGCCACAACTCCTGTGCGGTGTGGGGCCTGTCCCCCAAACATATGAGTTTCAGAATGGCCTGCTGACGTTTACCCCGGGCTGTGCTGAAGTTGGTGGTGAAGGTGTGTGGCTGACTGGATGAGCAGGTGGAAGAAGAGGAGGAGGAAGCCGAGAAGGAGGAGGTGGCAACAGGAGGCAAAGAATGTTGCCCTGCGATCCTTGGCGGCGGAAGGACGTGCGCCAAACAGCTCTCCGCCTGGGGCCCAGCTGCCACTACATTTACCCAGTGTGCAGTTAGGGAGATATAGCGTCCCTGGCCGTGCTTACTGGTCCACGTATCTGTGGTTAGGTGGACCTTGCTACAGATGGCGTTGCGCAGTGCACACTTGATTTTATCGGATACTTGGTTGTGCAGGGAAGGCACGGCTCTCTTGGAGAAGTAGTGCGGCTGGGAACAACATACTGTGGGACAGCAAGCGACATGAGCTGTTTGAAGCTGTCTGTGTCCACCAGCCTAAATGACAGCATTTCATAGGCCAGTAGTTTAGAAATGCTGGCATTCAGGGCCAGGGATCGAGGGTGGCTAGGTGGGAATTTACGCTTTCTATCAAATGTTTGTGAGATGGAGAGCTGAACGCTGGCCGTGTGACATGGTTGAGACGCTTGGTGACGGAGGTGGTGGTGGTGGTGTTGGTGGTACATCCCCTGTTTGCTGGGCGGCAGGTGCCAACGTTCCTCCAGAGGCGGAGGAAGAGGCCGAGGCGGCAGCAGCAGAATAGGCCGAGGCGGCAGCAGCAGAAGAGGTAGCAGGGGGAGCCTGAGTGACTTCCTTGGTTTTAAGGTGTTTACTCCACTGCAGTTCATGCTTTGCATGCAGGTGCCTGGTCATGCAGGTTGTGCTCAGGTTCAGAACGTTAATGCCTCGCTTCAGGCTCTGATGGCACAGCGTGCAAACCACTCGGGTCTTGTCGTCAGCACATTGTTTGAAGAAGTGCCATGCCAGGGAACTCCTTGAAGCTGCCTTTGGGGTGCTCGGTCCCAGATGGCGGCGGTCAGTAGCAGGCGGAGTCTCTTGGCGGCGGGTGTTCTGCTTTTGCCCACTGCTCCCTCTTTTGCTACGCTGTTGGCTCGGTCTCACCACTGCCTCTTCCTCCGAACTGTGAAAGTCAGTGGCACGACCTTCATTCCATGTGGGGTCTAGGACCTCATCGTCCCCTGCATCGTCTTCCACCCAGTCTTGATCCCTGACCTCCTGTTCAGTCTGCACACTGCAGAAAGACGCAGCAGTTGGCACCTGTGTTTCGTCATCATCAGAGACATGCTGAGGTGGTATTCCCATGTCCTCATCATCAGGAAACATAAGTGGTTGTGCGTCAGTGCATTCTATGTCTTTCACCGCTGGGGAAGGGCTAGGTGGATGCCCTTGGGAAACCCTGCCAGCGGAGTCTTCAAACAGCATAAGAGACTGCTGCATAACTTGAGGCTGAGACAGTTTCCCTGGTATGCATGGGGGTGATGTGACAGACTGATGGGGTTGGTTTTCAGGCGCCATCTGTGCGCTTTCTGCAGAAGACTGGGTGGGAGATAATGTGAACGTGCTGGATCCACTGTCGGCCACCCAATTGACTAATGCCTGTACCTGCTCAGGCCTTACCATCCTTAGAACGGCATTGGGCCCCACCATATATCGCTGTAAATTCTGGCGGCTACTGGGACCTGAGGTAGTTGGTACACTAGGACGTGTGGATGTGGCAGAATGGCCACGTCCTCTCCCAGCACCAGAGGGTCCACTAACACCACCACGACCATGTCCACGTCCGCGTCCCTTACTAGATGTTTTTCTCATTGTTATGGTTCACCACAACAACAAATATATTATTTGGCACAATGTATTGTATTCAAATTCAGCGGGATATAAATTTGAGGCCTAGTATTTAGGCGCTGGGTGACCGGTATGGATTTAGTGACAGAATTAGACTTGGAAATGCACAGAAGCGTGTGTGTGTGAAGTTATTCTGAATGACCCAATGTGCACCTTGAATATTATATACCCTTTTAGGGATAGATTTCAAATAGCTCTGATATAGCAGAAACCACTAAATTATGAAATTGCTAAATTGGGAATTGTATTTCAACCCAGAACAAGAAATGTGCTTGAACGGACACTAAATAACTCGCCCAGCTACAGCACTAAGGACA
Source organism: Bufo gargarizans (assembly GCF_014858855.1). NCBI lineage: Eukaryota > Metazoa > Chordata > Amphibia > Anura > Bufonidae > Bufo > Bufo gargarizans. Next base: position 717,717,898 of record NC_058081.1, read on the forward strand.
GATTTAGCTGGATATAAATTTGAGGCCTAGTATTTAGGCGCTGGGTGACAGGTATGGGTTTAGTGACAGAATTAGACTTGGAAATGCACAGTAGCGGGTGTGTGAAGTTATTCTGAATGTCCCTATGTGCACCTTCAATATGATCTACCCTTTTAGGGATAGATTTCAAATAGCTCTGATATAGCAGAAACCACTAAATTATGAAATTGCTAAATTGGGAATTGTATTTCAACCCAGAACAAGAAATGTGCTTGAACGGACACTAAATAACTCGCCCAGCTACAGCACTAACGACAGATTTAGCTGGATATGAATTTGAGGCCTAGTATTTAGGCGCTGGGTGACAGGTATGGGTTTAGTGACAGAATTAGACTTGGAAATGCACAGTAGCGGGTGTGTGAAGTTATTCTGAATGACCCTATGTGCACCTTGAATATTATATACCCTTTTAGGGATAGATTTCAAATAGCTCTGATACAGCAGAAACCACTAAATTTTTAAATTGCTAAATTGGGAATTGTATTTCAACCCAGAACAAAAAATGTGCTTTGACGGACACTAAATAACTTTCCCAGCCACAACAGGACAGCGGTAACGAGAGATTTAGCGGGATATAAATTTGAGGCCTAGTATTTAGGCGCTGGGTGACCGGTATGGATTTAGTGACAGAATTAGACTGGGATATGGCCAAAAAATAACCACACTATTGCTGGTTAAATGCACTTGGTGATGGGCGCAGCTTGCCCCTGATGTAGTATATGGCCAAAAAATGAACAGACTATTGCTGGTTAAATGCACTTGGTGTCACAGCTTGACCAACCACACTACTGAGGGTTAAATGCACTTGGTGACGGGCGCAGCTTGCCCCTGATGTAGTATATGGCCAAAAAATGAACAGACTATTGCTGGTTAAATGCACTTGGTGACGGGCGCAGCTTGCCCCTGATTTAGTATATGGCCAAAAAATGAACAGACTATTGCTGGTTAAATGCACTTGGTGTGATAGCTTGACCAACCACACTACTGAGGGTTAAATGCACTTGGTGACGGGCGCAGCTTGCCCCTGATTTAGTATATGGCCAAAAAATAAACAGACTATTGCTGGTTAAATGCACTTGGTGTGACAGCTTCACCCTGATGTAGGCTTTAGCCAAAAAACAAACGCACCATTGAGGGTTAAATGCACTTGGTGACAGGCGCAGCTTGCCCCTGATGTAGTATATGGCCAAAAAATAAACAGACTATTGCTGGTTAAATGCACTTGGTGTGACAGCTTCACCCTGATGTAGGCTTTAGCCAAAAAACAACCACACCATTGAGGGTTAAATGCACTTGGTCGCAGCTTGTGCTGGCGCACCACAAGACACAAAATGGCCGCCGATCACCCCAGAAAAATGTGACTGACAAACGGTCTGGGCAGCCTAAAAACAGTGAGCAATTGAGGATCAGCAGCTCAATGATCCACAGCTGCAGATCGATCAGTTAATCAAGTCCTTTGGAGGAGTTAATCTGCCTAATCTCGCCCTACTGTCGCAGCCGCAACCTCTCCCTACGCTAATCAGAGCAGAGTGACGGGCGGCGCTATGTGACTCCAGCTTAAATAGAGGCTGGGTCACATGGTGCTCTGGCCAATCACAGCCATGCCAATAGTAGGCATGGCTGTGATGGCCTCTTGGGGCAAGTAGTATGACGCTTGTTGATTGGCTGCTTTGCAGCCTTTCAAAAAGCGCCAAGAAAGCGTTACAAAAGCGCGAAGAAAGCGACAAACACCGAACTCGAACCCGGACTTTTACGAAAATGTCCGGGTTCGGGTCCGTGTCACGGACACCCCAAAATTCGGTACGAACCCGAACTATACAGTTCGAGTTCGCTCATCCCTACTTAGCACAGTATACATTATAGAGTGTTGGCAAAACATACAAAATTTATTTACGCATCTACCTGGGCATTTTTCATCCCGGATTATTTTTATAAACCGCGGCTGTCTGCGCTACATGTCTGACCATTTTTTTATGATGGCCAGACGTCGGTGTTTGAGACCCGTTATGCATCAGATCTCAAATGCCAGCTCCGCACAATCCGCTGCTTCTCGGCGTGGGATCGGGTGCTGTCGTATCCCTGCCCCAACATCTGCTGCAAGAAAAAAATGCAAGCATATAATCCCAATTTTTAACAATAATAGTATTGAAAATAATTTACTCAAGTAAACTGCAAAAAGTATTTAAGTCTTTGAAGTGGAAATATTAGATTTAGGCCGCCTGCACACGGGCGTGTTTTTTCACAACTACGGACCGTACATGGCCTGCCGTCCTGCAGAGTGGACGAGCGCACGGCGTCATTGGTTGCTATGACACCGTGCGCTTCCGGCCACCACCGCTGTACTGTGATACACTTGTATGATCTATACAAGTGTATTACTCTACAGCGGTGGCGGAAAGAAGCGCACGGCGTCATAGCGAGTTAGCAACCAATGACGCTGTGCGCTCGTCTACTCTGCAGGACAGCGGCCCAGGTTTTTACAGTCCGTAGTTGTGAAAAACACGCACGTGTGCATGTGGCCTTACTGTTACGGTTAGAAGATGGGATTATATTACAACTGTATGTGGGTGGGGTCTGAGCTATCAGATATTGTCCAGCTAAGCAAAGATGTACCTGTCTAGTGAAGTGACGGTACGGGGTGTACAGCTGGTTCGCCTCCCCGGGATGCATCTTGGGTAAGGGTCCATTCACACTTACGTGTGTGTTTTGCCGATCCACGGATCCGCAGATCTGCAAAACATGGACATCGGCGATGTGCGTTCCGCATTTTGCGGACCGCACATCGCCGGCACATAATAGAAAATGTCTAATCTTGTATGCAATTGCGGACAAGAATAGGACATGTTCTATATTTTTCGGGATCGGAATTGCGGACCCGGAAGTGCGGATCCGCAATTCCCGATCCGGGCAGCACATCGTGCTGCCCCATAGAAATGAATGGGTCCGCAATTCCGTTCCGCAAAATGCGGAACGAAGTTGCGGACGTGTGAAGGACCCTAACTCTAAATGAATACTGGCGGTCTGACAAAAAAAGCTTCTCCTGAGTCCTGACCAACAGGATACAAACTATAATTTATATACTCTGTGTGTGTGCGCGGTATATAGTGTGTGTGTGGTATATAGTGTGTGAGTGCGCGGTATATAGTGTGTGTGCGGTATATAGTGTGTGTATGCGGTATATAGTGTGTGTGCGGAATATAGTGTGCAGCATGACAATGGATGTGCAATGTGCATGTGAAATATATTTCTCTGCTTTCCATACAAATATGCTACTAACATAGTGGGTGTGATGTCACAGGAATACTTAGTGCAACAATCACTAATATCTAGTGAGACCTTATAAAATTTGAAGTTTTGTGCACTTAAGTAAAATTAGAATCGCAGAAGGTCGCACTGGGGATTTTTTTTATAACACTCTTTATTCATATAAAGCGATTGTTCAGACCTGCAGGTGAAATGTAATCAGATACACTACTTTAATGTTACAGTCACCAGGAGTTCTTCCTCTTTATCGCTGAACTTAATTCCAACCATCGCATTTATTTAATTTCTAGTCGGTGCAAACCAGTTGCTGTAGGCCGCGCCTTCCTAGCGCATGTGCTCTTGCGATTAAAACTTTGCCGAAATTTTGCATATAAAAAAATAATGCTTGTAGATGGCAGATTCGCTTATTACTTCTGGTATGTCAGTGTCCACGTTGTGGGACTATGTGTGCACATCTAGTAAGTATTTTGTGGCTGCAAATATGACCTGGAGGTTTTTCAGGTTCGCCTGCCATTAAAATGAATGGGACCCGCCGCGAACCTGCGCTTCATGAACATTTGATTGCGTCCGCGAACTGTCCTAGCAGATGTTCGTCCATCACTAGTGCCCATTTCCGAAAGTCATCTACATCTGCCACCAGTCTGGCAACGCTGCAGCAGCACTTGCAGTTGCCAGCTCACTGACTGTTGTGCGACGTGAGCATGCGCTGGAACTCCATGTTCCACATGTTGGCCAGGCTTTGTGAGCAGCAGAGGGCAGTAGTGGAATACCAGCTGCAACATGGTCGTCGCCTTTCAAGTCAGCTTCCGCTCTTCACAAGCGACGAGTGGTCATGGATGTCTGACCTCTGTGAGGTGTAAGGAAACTTTGAGGAATCAACACAGATGGTGAGCGGCGATGCTGCTATTATCAGCATAACCATCCCACTTCTGTGTCTACTGAAACGCTCGCTGCTCACAATGAAGGAGGACGCTTTTCATGTGGAAGAGGTGGAAATGGGGGAAGACAGTACACATGGTGATATCCAGAACACCCTGAGAACACGAACGAAGGGTTGTCTGGATATCACCATGTGTACTGTCTTCCCCCATTTCCACCTCTTCCACATGCAAAGCGTCCTCCTTCATTGTGAGCAGCGAGCGTTTCAGTAGACACAGAAGTGGGATGGTTATTAATTGGATGATGATTAGAGATGTCGCGAACATAAAATTTTCAGTTCGCAAACGGCGAACGCGAATTTCCTCAAATGTTCGTGAACGGGCGAACCGGGCGAACCGCCAAAGACTTCAATAGGAAGGCAAATTTTGAAACCCACAGGGACTCTTTCTGGCCACAGTAGTGATGGGAAATTTGTTTCAAGGGGACTAACACCTGGACTGTGGCATGCCGGAGGGGGATCCATGGCAAAACTCCCATGGAAAATGACATAGTTGACGCAGAGTTGGATTTTAATCCATAAAGGGCATAAATCACCTAACAATCCAATTTATTTTTTTAACAACGTGGTTTAAAAGATCCAGTGTCTGTATACGATCAGGTATGATGTTGTATCGATCAGGTAGTGTAAGGGTTACTCCCGCTTCACAGACATTGACAGACCAAACTTCCCTTTTAATGCACCACAAACCACCGCAAACAGTCCATTTGCACAAGGTTGGATACCAAGCTAGCCATGTCCCGTTGATTTCATTAAAGGTTTCTTCCTCCACCCAGCCACGTACAACACCAAGGGTCCCGGAAAGGTGAATTGAATAGATTTTTCGAACGGGGAGATGGTTAAAAAAACGCTGGCTCCCTCCCCTTTGTTTTAATCCACAGTCACTGCGTCTGCGCCGTGCAATTTACTGTCACACCCGATATGAGTGGTATTTCCTGTAGTACTATTCTCATCAGTTTAATCCCTGTTAAGTCCCATATCAGGGATTGCCTTTTGTGAATTTTAGGACGGGTACCTTCAACTGCCTTCACAGTGACAGACCAAACTCTGATACACCAAACTGAATTGATTTTAGGAATCGGGAGATGGAAAAAGCAGCTTGGTCGGTCCTCTTACTCCCAAGTTGGGGCACTGCGCGTGCACGGAGCAATGTGCTGTGACACCCTATATGAGTGGTGTCTTAACTAGAACTATTCCTATCAGTTTAATCCCTGTTACGTCCCAGATCTGGGGACGTGTGTCAAATTGATTAACCATTGTCGAATTAACAAACCATTACGACATCCTGGAATAATTTTGTTCTAAGCTTTGTACTTGATTTGTATTGGAATTGATGGGGATTTTTTAAATTGTCTGCATTATTTCTAATAAACTATTAAGAGACTTTATTATGATTTTTTATTTTATGTATTAAAAACACATATAACTTAAAAAAATGTTTTAAAAAAATAATGTTTATTTTCTATGAAAAATTATCCAGCCGCCCCGATCGCTTTTAGTCTGATCATAATGAAGCAACGGCCTTATCATCTGGGGTGTGGCAACATTGCCAACACATTCATAGAGGTGATGATCGCTTCATTGTGATACAAAAGCCCCTTCACCACAACAAGATAACGATCACGAAAGGGGAATTGACACTTGTATGTGCCTTTTTTTTTTTTTGCAATCACAGTGCAGCACTAGAGGACAGAAAAATTAGGCATGTACACCTGCCTGAAAAATAATGTTATTGTTGCAGCCGCTGTTGTAGCAGAAAGGTGACTAAAACATTGTGGCTTGAACCCTAGTTGGTGGCGGAGAATTCACGAAAGTCATCCGGTATGCAGACATTAAATACAGCAGCGTGGGGACCATTTTGAGGCCAAGGCATGTCATCAGGCCTATTGTTAGTCAAACGTATTCCCTACTGTCAGTCCCTTCGGGATCCATGCTTCATTCATCTTAATGATGGTGAGTAGGGATGAGCGAACTCGAACTGTATAGTTCGGGTTCGTACCGAATTTTGGGGTGTCCGTGACACGGACCCGAACCCGGACATTTTCGTAAAAGTCCGGGTTCGGGTTCGGTGTTTGTCGCTTTCTTGGCGCGTTTGTGACGCTTTCTTGGCGCATTTTGAAAGGCTGCAAAGCAGCCAATCAACAAGCGTCATACTACTTGCCCCAAGAGGCCGTCACAGCCATGCCTACTATTGGCATGGCTGTGATTGGCCAGAGCACCATGTGACCCAGCCTCTATTTAAGCTGGAGTCACATAGCGCCGCCCGTCACTCTGCTCTGATTAGCGTAGGGAGAGGTTGCGGCTGCGACAGTAGGGCGAGATTAGGCAGATTAACTCCTCCAAAGGACTTGATTAATCGATCGATCTGCAGCTGTGCATCATTGAGCTGCTGAAATTCAATTGCTCACTGTTTTTAGGCTGCCCAGACCGTTTGTCAGTCACTTTTTTCTGGGGTGATCGGCGGCCATTTTGTGTCTTGTGGTGCACCAGCACAAGCTGCGAACAAGTGCATTTAACCCTCAATGGTGTGGTTGTTTTTTGGCTAAAGCCTACATCAGGGTGAAGCTGTCACACCAAGTGCATTTAACCAGCAATAGTCTGTTTATTTTCTGGCCATATACTACATCAGGGGCAAGCTGCGCCTGTCACCAAGTGCATTTAACCCTCAATGGTGTGGATGTTTTTTGGCTAAAGCCTACATCAGGGTGAAGCTGTCACACCAAGTGCATTTAACCAGCAATAGTCTGTTAATTTTTTGGCCATATACTAAATCAGGGGCAAGCTGCGCCCGTCACCAAGTGCATTTAACCAGCAATAGTCTGTTCATTTTTTGGCCATATACTACATCAGGGGCAAGCTGCGCCCGTCACCAAGTGCATTTAACCCTCAGTAGTGTGGTTGGTCAAGCTGTCACACCAAGTGCATTTAACCAGCAATAGTGTGGTTATTTTTTGGCCATATCCCAGTCTAATTCTGTCACTAAATCCATACCGGTCACCCAGCGCCTAAATACTAGGCCTCAAATTTATATCCCGCTAAATCTGTCGTTACCGCTGTCCTGTTGTGGATGGGCAAGTTATTTAGTGTCCGCCAAAGCACATTTTTTGTTCTGGGTTGAAATACAATTCCCAATTTAGCAATTTCATAATTTAGTGGTTTCTGCTGTATCAGAGCTATTTGAAATCTATCCCTAAAAGGGTATATAATATTCAAGGTGCACATAGGGTCATTCAGAATAACTTCACACACACCCGCTACTGTGCATATCCAAGTCTAATTCTGTCACTAAATCCATACCGGTCACCCAGCGCCTAAATACTAGGCCTCAAATTTATATCCCGCTGAATTTGAATACAATACATTGGGCCAAATAATATTTTTGTTGTTGTGGTGAACCATAACAATGAGGAAAACATCTAGTAAGGGACGCGGACGTGGACATGGTCGTGGTGGTGTTAGTGGACCCTCTGGTGCTGGGAGAGGACGTGGCCGTTCTTCCACAGCCACACGTCCTAGTGTACCAACTACCTCAGGTCCCAGTAGCCGCCAGAATCTACAGCGATATTTGGTCGGGCCTAATGCCGTTCTAAGGATGGTAAGGCCTGAGCAGGTACAGGCATTAGTCAATTGGGTGGCCGACAGTGGATCCAGCACGTTCACATTATCTCCCACCCAGTCTTCTGCAGAAAGCGCACAGATGGCGCCTGAAAACCAACCCCATCAGTCTGTCACATCACCCCCATGCATACTAGGGAAACTGTCTCAGCCTCAAGTTATGCAGCAGTCTCTTATGCTGCTTGAAGACTCCGCTGGCAGGGTTTCCCAAGGGCATCCACCCAGCCCTTCCCCAGCGGTGAAAGACATAGAATGCACTGACGCACAACCACTCAGCATGTTTCTGATGATGACGAAACACAGGTGCCAACTGCTGCGTCTTTCTGCAGTGTGCAGACTGAACAGGAGGTCAGGGATCAAGACTGGGTGGAAGACGATGCAGGGGACGATGAGGTCCTAGACCCCACATGGAATGAAGGTCGTGCCACTGACTTTCACAGTTCGGAGGAAGAGGCAGTGGTGAGACCGAGCCAACAGCGTAGCAAAAGAGGGAGCAGTGGGCAAAAGCAGAACACCCGCCGCCAAGAGACTCCGCCTGCTACTGATCGCCGCCATCTGGGACCGAGCACCCCAAAGGCAGCTTCAAGGAGTTCCCTGGCATGGCACTTCTTCAAACAATGTGCTGACGACAAGACCCGAGTGGTTTGCACGCTGTGCCATCAGAGCCTGAAGCGAGGCATTAATGTTCTGAACCTGAGCACAACCTGCATGACCAGGCACCTGCATGCAAAGCATGAACTGCAGTGGAGTAAACACCTTAAAACCAAGGAAGTCACTCAGGCTCCCCCTGCTACCTCTTCTGCTGCTGCCGCCTCGGCCTCTTCCTCTGCCTCTGGAGGAACGTTGGCACCTGCCGCCCAGCAAACAGGGGATGTACCACCAACACCACCACCACCTCCGTCACCAAGCGTCTCAACCATGTCACACGGCAGCGTTCAGCTCTCCATCTCACAAACATTTGAGAGAAAGCGTAAATTCCCACCTAGCCACCCTCGATCCCTGGCCCTGAATGCCAGCATTTCTAAACTACTGGCCTATGAAATGCTGTCATTTAGGCTGGTGGACACAGACAGCTTCAAACAGCTCATGTCGCTTGCTGTCCCACAGTATATTGTTCCCAGCCGCCACTACTTGTGGCCTTCCCTGCACAACCAAGTATCCGATAAAATCAAGTGTGCACTGCGCAACGCCATCAGTAGCAAGGTCCACCTAACCACAGATACGTGGACCAGTAAGCACGGCCAGGGACGCTATATCTCCCTAACTGCACACTGGGTAAATGTAGTGGCAGCTGGGCCCCAGGCGGAGAGCTGTTTAGCGCACGTCCTTCCGCCGCCAAGGATCGCAGGGCAACATTCTTTGCCTCCTGTTGCCACCTCCTCCTTCTCGGCTTCCTCCTCCTCTTCTTCCACCTGCTCATCCAGTCAGCCACACACCTTCACCACCAACTTCAGCACAGCCCGGGGTAAACGTCAGCAGGCCATTCTGAAACTCATATGTTTGGGGGACAGGCCCCACACCGCACAGGAGTTGTGGCGGGGTATAGAACAACAGACCGACGAGTGGTTGCTGGCAGTGAGCCTCAAGCCCGGCCTGGTGGTGTGTGATAATGGGCGAAATCTCGTTGCAGCTCTGGGACTAGCCAATTTGACGCACATCCCTTGCTTGGCGCATGTGCTGAATTTGGTGGTGCAGAAGTTCATTCACAACTACCCCGACATGTCAGAGCTGCTGCATAAAGTGCGGGCCGTCTGTTCGCGCTTCCGGCGTTCACATCCTGCTGCTGCTCGACTGTCTGCGCTACAGCGAAACTTCGGCCTTCCCGCTCACCGCCTCATATGCGACGTGCCCACCAGGTGGAACTCCACCTTGCACATGCTGGACAGACTGTGCGAGCAGCAGCAGGCCATAGTGGAGTTTCAGCTGCAGCACGCACGGGTCAGTTGCACTACAGAACAGCACCACTTCACCACCAATGACTGGGCCTCCATGCGAGACCTGTGTGCCCTGTTGCGCTGTTTCGAGTACTCCACCAACATGGCCAGTGGCGATGACGCCGTTATCAGCGTTACAATACCACTTCTATGTCTCCTTGAGAAAACACTTAGGGCGATGATGGAAGAGGAAGTGGCCCAGGAGGAGGAGGAGGAGGAGGAGGAGGAAGAGGGGGTCATTTTTAGCACTTTCAGGCCAGTCTCTTCGAAGTGACTCAGAGGGAGGTTTTTGGCAACAGCAGAGGCCAGGTACAAATGTGGCCAGACAGGGCCCACTACTGGAGGACGAGGAGGACGAGGATGAGGAGGAGGTGGAGGAGGATGAGGATGAAGAATGGTCACAGCGGGGTGGCACCCAACGCAGCTCGGGTCCATCACTGGTGCGTGGCTGGGGGAAAAGGCAGGACAATGACGATACGCCTCCCACAGAGGACAGCTTGTCCTTACCCCTGGGCAGCCTGGCACACATGAGCGACTACATGCTGCAGTGCCTGCGCAACGACAGCAGAGTTGCCCACATTTTAACGTGTGCGGACTACTGGGTTGCCACCCTGCTGGATCCACGCTACAAAAACAATGTGCCCACCTTACTTCCTGCACTGGAGCGTGATAGGAAGATGCGCGAGTACAAGCGCATGTTAGTAGATGCGCTACTTAGAGCATTCCCAAATGTCACAGGGGAACAAGTGGAAGCCCAAGGCCAAGGCAGAGGAGGAGCAAGAGGTCGCCAAGGCAGCTGTGTCACGGCCAGCTCCTCTGAGGGCAGGGTTAGCATGGCAGAGATGTGGAAAACTTTTGTCAACACGCCACAGCTAACTGCACCACCACCTGATACGCAACGTGTTAGCAGGAGGCAACATTTCACTAACATGGTGGAACAGTACGTGTGCACACCCCTCCACGTACTGACTGATGGTTCGGCCCCATTCAACTTCTGGGTCTCTAAATTGTCCACGTGGCCAGAGCTAGCCTTTTATGCCTTGTATTCAGCACGGCAGGGGGCGTCATTACAGACAAACGCAGCCGCCTGTCTACAGCCAATGTGGACAAGCTGACGTTCATAAAAATGAACCAGGCATGGATCCCACAGGACCTGTCCGTCCCTTGTCCAGATTAGACATTAACTACCTCCCCTTAACCATATATTATTGTACTCCAGGGCACTTCCTCATTCAATCCTATTTTTATTTTCATTTTACCATTATATTGCGAGGCTACCCAAAGTTGAATGAACCTCTCCTCTGTCTGGGTGCCGGGGCCTAAATATATGCCAATGGACTGTTCCAATGTTGGGTGACGTGAAGCCTGATTCTCTGCTATGACATGCAGACTAATTCTCTGCTGACATGAAGCCAGATCCTCTGTTACGGGACCTCTCTCCTCTGCCTGGGTGCTGGGCCTAAATTTATGAAAATGGACTGTTGCAGTGGTGGGTGACGTGAAGCCTGATTCTCTGCTATGATATGAAGACTGATTCTCTGCTGACATGAAGCCAGATCCTCTGTTACGGGACCTCTCTCCTCTGCCTGAGTGCTGGGCCTAAATTTATGAAAATGGACTCTTACAGTGGTGGGTGACGTGAAGCCTGATTCTCTGCTATGACATGAAGACTGATTCTCTGCTGACATGAAGCCAGATCCTCTGTTACGGGACCTCTCTCCTCTGCCTGTGTGCTGGGCCTAAATATATGCTAATGGACTGTTGCAGTGGTGGCTGACGTGAAGCCTGATTCTCTGCTATGACATGAAGACTGATTCTCTGCTGACATGAAGCCAGATCCTCTGTTACGGGACCTCTCTCCTCTGCCTGGGTGCTGGGCCTAAATATCTGACAATGGACTGTTGCATTGGTGGCTGACGTGAAGCCTCATTCTCTGCTATGACATGCAGACTAATTCTCTGCTGACATGAAGCCAGATTGTCTGTTACGGGACCTCTCTCCTCTGCCTGGGTGCTGGGCCTAAATTTATGAAAATGGACTGTTGCAGTGGTGGGTGACGTGAAGCCTGATTCTCTGCTATGACATGAAGACTGATTCTCTGCTGACATGAAGCCAGATTGTCTGTTACGGGACCTCTCTCCTCTGCCTGGGTGCTGGGCCTTAATTTATGAAAATGGACTCTTACAGTGGTGGGTTACGTGAAGCCTGATTCTCTGCTATGACATGAAGACTGATTCTCTGCTGACATGAAGCCAGATTGTCTGTTACGGGACCTCTCTCCTCTGCCTGGGTGCCGGGGCCTAAATATCTGAGAATGGACTGTTCCAGTGGTGGGTGACGGGAAGCCAGATTCTCTGCTATGGGACCTCTCTCCAATTGATTTTGGTTAATTTTTATTTATTTAATTTTTATTTTAATTAATTTCCCTATCCACATTTGTTTGCAGGGGATTTACCTACATGTTGCTGCCTTTTGCAGCCCTCTAGCCCTTTCCTGGGCTGTTTTACAGCCGTTTTAGTGCCGAAAAGTTCGAGTCCCCATTGACTTCAATGGGGTTCGGGTTCGGGACGAAGTTCGGATCGGGTTCGGATCCCGAACACGAACATTTTCGGGAAGTTCGGCCGAACTTCTCGAACCCGAACATCCAGGTGTTCGCTCAACTCTAATGGTGAGGTAATCAACACTTTTTTGACCGAGGCGACTTCTCTTGTCAGTGACAATGCCTCCTGCTGCACTAAAGGTCCTTTCTGACAGGACACTTGAAGCGGGGAAGGTCAGAAGTTCTATCGCAAACTGGGATAGCTCAGGCCACAGGTCAAGCCTGCACACCCAGTAGTCAAGGGGTTCTTCGCTCCTCAGAGTGTCAATATCTACAGTTAAGGCGAGGTAGTCTGCCACCTGTCGGTCGAGTCGTTCTCTAAGGCTGTATCCCAAAGGGCTGTGGCGATGTGTAGGACTGAAAAAGCTCTGCATGTCCTCCATCAACAACACATCTGTAAAGCGTCCTGTCCTTGCCGCCGTGGTCGTGGTAGGAGGAGCATTACTTTCACCTCTTCCCCAGTTAGATTTGCGTTGTGCTGTGACATCCCCCTTATAAGCTGTGTAAAGCATATTTTTTTGTTTGGTTTTGAACTGCTGCATCCTTTCTGACTTCCGGTAATTTGGTAACATTTCCGCCACGTTCTGCTTATACCGGGGGTCTAGAAGCGTGGCCACCCAGTACAGGTCTTTCTCCTTCATATTTTTTATACGAGGGTCCCTCAACAGACATGACAGCATGAATGACCCCATTTGCACAAGGTTGGATGCCGAGCTACTCATTTCCCGTTCCTCGTCCTCACTGATGTCATTGACGGTCTGTTCTTCCCCCCAGCCACGTACAACACCACGGGTCCCAGATAGGTGACAACAACGAGCACCCTGGGATGCCTGCTTTTGGTCTTTCTCCTCCTCAAAGCCACATTCCTCCTCTGACTCTTCTTCCTCATACTCCTCTTCCAGCGTTGCTGCAGGTCCAGCAAGCGATGATGACAAGGCTGTTTCTGGTGGTGATGGTGACCACAACTCTTCCTCTTCACACTCATCTACAGCCTGATCCAGCACTCTTCGCAGGGCACGCTCCAGGAAGAAAACAAATGGGATAAGGTCGCTGATGGTGCCTTCGGTGCGACTGACTAGGTTTGTCACCTCCTCAAATGGACGCATGAGCCTACAGGCATTGCGCATGAGCGTCCAGTAACGTGGCAAAAAAATTCCCAGCTCCGCAGAGGCTGTCCTAGCATCCCGGTCATACAAATACTCGTTGACGGCTTTTTCTTGTTGGAGCAGGCGGTCGAACATTAGGAGTGTTGAATTCCAACGTGTCGGGCTGTCGCAAATCAAGCGCCTCACTGGCATGTTGTTTCACCACTGAATATCGGAATAGTGCGCCATGGCCGTGTAGGAACGCCTTAAATGGCCACACACCTTCCTGGCCTGCTTGAGGACGTCCTGTAAGTATGGGGACCTAGACACAAAGCGTTGTACGATGAGATTCAACACATGTGCAATGCCGCCAACAAATTGCTTCCATTGTCACACACCACTTTCCCGATCTCCAGTTGGTGCAGGGTCAGCCACTGATCCACCTGTATGTTCAGAGCGGACAGGAGTGCTTGTCCGGTGTGGCTCTCTGCTTTCAGACAAGTCAACCCCAAGACGGCGTGACACTGTCGTATCCGGGATGTGGAATATTCCCTGGGGAGCTGGGGGGATTCAGTTGATGTGCAGCCAGACGCCGCTGCTAAAGAGGACTCAACCGAGGAGGTTATCAAAGAGGATGGAGTAGGAGGAGTAGAGGAGGTGGCAGTAGGACTGCCTGCAAGTCGTGGCGGTGTCACCAACTCCGCTGCAGAGCTACGCATTCCATGCTAGGCAGCTGTCAGCAGGTTGACCCAATGCGCAGTGTAGGTGATATACCTGCCCTGACCGTGCTTTGCAGACCAGGTATCAGTGGTCAGATGGACCCTTGCCCCAACACTGTATGCTAGAGATGCCATGACTTCCTTTTCAATAACAGAGTAGAGGTTTGGGATTGCCTTTTTTGAAAAAAAAAAATTGTCCGGGTACCTTCTACTGTCGTGTCCCAATAGCGACAAACTTTTTGAAGGCCTCAGACTCCACCAGCTGGTATGGTAAAAGCTGGCGGGCTAAGAGTTCCGTCAAGCCAGCTGTCAGACACTGGGCAAGGGGGTGACTCTGTGACATTGGCTTCTTACGCTAAAACATTTCCTTTACAGACACCTGACTGTGGGCAGATGAGATGGAACTGCTCAAGGTGAGAGGCAGAGTGGCGGGTGGTTGAGAGAGGGCAAGGAGGATAGCAGTGGTTGACGTGGCTGAAGATCCTGTACCAGGAGGAGGATGGTGGCTTTGAGTTTGTGTGCTGCTTGTACTCATGTGTTGATCCCATTGGCGTTTGTGATGTGAGATCATGTGCCTTCACAAAGCAGTTGTACCGAGGTGGGTGTTGGACTTCCCACGACTCAGTTTATTTTGGCACAGGTTGCAAATGGCATTGCTGTTATCAGAGGCAGACACACAAAAAAATGCCACACTGCGGAGCTTTGCAATGACTGCATTCTGGTGGTGGCAACAGCATGCGTTGATTGGCGTGCTGTCTGTATGACCCCGGGTGCCGGTAAATGCTGTCTGACTGTGCCACTAGCTCCTTGCGACGACCTCCCCCTGCTTCCAACTCGTCTCCTCCTTCTCTCTGTCTCCCCTTCTGAACTTTCCCCCTCTTCTTCTTCTCTTCGAGCAGGCACCCACGTGGCATCCACGGACACATCGTCATCATCAACCACTTCACTTGTATCTGACACCTCAGCAAAGGAAGCAGCAGCGGGTACACCATCATCATCATCATCATCATCATCACACTGTACGTCTATCTGTGTAATCCTGCCTGACTGAGACATATACCTGTTATCTACATCCTCTGGCAATAATGGTTGCGCATCACTAATTTCATCCAACTGATGTGTAAATAACTCCTCTGACAGATCAAGTGAAGCGGCTGTGGTGGTAGTGGTGGTGGTGGCGGCGGGCGGGAGAGTGGTAACTTGAGAGCAGGTGACCGAAGCTGAGCTGGAGGAGGATGGTGCGTCAAGGTTCTTAGCGGAAGCTGTTGAACATTGGGTGTCCTGTGTAAGCCAGTCAACTATGTCCTCAGAATTTTTTGGGTTCAGGGTACATGGCCTCTGAACACTGGGCATTATTCCAGGGCCAGTGGAAATCACAGCACCACGACCACGACGGCCCCTGCGGGGTGGCCTACCTCTGCCTGTCATTTTTTTTTAGATAAGTGGTACTATGCGTGCAAGGTAGTGATGTCCCGAACTATTCGCCGGCGAATAGCTCCCGGCGAACATAGCTTGTTCGCGTTCGCCGCTGCGGGCGAACATATGCAATGTTTGGTCCGCCCCCTATACATCATCATTGAGTAAACTCACAGTCACCAGACACATTCCAGCCAATCAGCAGCAGACCCTCCCTCCCAGACCCTCCCACCTCCTGGACAGCATCCATTTTAGATTCATTCGGAAATTGCATTCACAGTGAGAGGAGGGAGAGTACTGCTGCTGCTGATTCAATAGGGAAAGCATTAGCTAGGGCATTGTTCTGTATCCACAGACTCATCTGCTGTAAGGACAGCGTCCTGACAGCACCCCAAAAAGCCCTTTTCAGGGCTGGTACATCAGTGTGCTTTTTTTTTTTTTTATATATTGTGACCACCACCCGCCAATCCCGTCGTACTAAGCCACAGTTGCCAAACAGGTCTCCACTAGAGACTTCTGGAGGCGATTCCACTGTGAGCACAGAAGACATTTAAGATTGGTTGGTGGGCCCAGACAGGATGCAATCACGATTGTATGTACAATCGGTAAAAATAAAATTACTGATTTCACGCTGGAAATCAAATTAATTTGCTGCCACCACTCTTCGTATTGAATATGGGCGAAGAGACCCCGGCTAGCTAATCCTAAAGGGTCGAAACGGTTATTTGCAACCTAGCTAGTACATTAACAATTTATAAAAATAACACAATTTGTTAGTATGTCTTCTGAGGACAGAGTTCTTAGCATAGATCAGGTCATCAAGTAACAAGGGCAAAACTGGAACGATGAAATCGTTAGTTTTTATTCTAAAACTACACACAAAAATATATATATTAAAGCTGACAGATAAATATACCGGCCAGTTGAACAGATTGGTTTGGATAGAAATAGGTAGAAGTGGAAGGGAATAGAATGTCTGTAAGTTCAGAATTACTGTGGTAGTGTCCAGTAATAGGCAAAGTCTTTGAAATAATAATCCAAGATGGTGGGGTGCCCGTGTCCCTGCGGGCGGTCGAGATGTTAGACGACGTCAGATGGTAGGTGACGGACGCAGGACCTGAGTGTGTCACTGTTTTTACCTACTCTGAAGCGGGGAGTGGTTATGACACGTTCAGGTCCAGCCTTGTGTAATTGGAACAGGGGCAGTCCTTTGCCCCATAGGGAGAAAATCTGGCAGAATCTTTGCTTTGCCCATTTCTCCATATCCCGTAAGTCCAATCAAGAAATATAGTTGATATTGATAATCAGTACAACTTTACGCATCATCTGATAACAAATACGACTAAAAGATAATACAGGGTGCCCGAGAACCTTTATATCTCTGAGCGGGAATCTCTGATTTGCCCGCGGGTTTCCTAGAAGGTGGGTTAGAAGGACTAAAACCATCTCTGAAAAGATGGTTCCTTTCACATTTCTATAACCCATGAAATATTAGGAAAATATGGGAAAAATATGAAGCTTATGGATTGAAGGGGACTTTCAGGTCATCTTCCTTCCTGTACCAACCAGCTGTGTGATAAGGATCTGTCCGTTTCTTCTGAAGCTCGCTGCCCAGGCTAAAGGTGTGAGACCCCTGCTGGTATTGGAGACACTATGGCTGCAGAAAGACCAGGTTTATGAGGTTCTGTCATAAGAGAACTAGATGGATGGGTACTCAACTTGGCATGGGCAGGAAAGGTTTGTCACAAGGTGGTGATAATGGCACCTCTGCTCTGTGAATTACTTTTTTAGTCAAAAGAGAAGATTCTTAGTGAAGGCTCTTTTGTCTTTGTGATTGTGAAATAAGATAGGGCCAGGGGCTATCCATAGTATTCAGTATATTGTGCAGACTAGATGGGCCAAATGGTTCTTATCTGCCGACACATTCTATGTTTCTATATTTCTATGTTGATATGGCGCATTTGCGATTTCCTAGTATCGCAAAGCGTCACACCATTCATACAGGGTGTGACAGAAAATACCTTGCAGGTAAAAAAAAATATCTATTTAATATTTTTCTGTGACATAATCACATTTGCAAGCCCGTGTGCGTCAGGCCCACACATACTGTATTGTGCCCACTGGCTAGTGGCTAGGCCTGCACTCATACCGTTACAGGGTGTCATTCACTCAAATACCTTGCAGATAAAAAAAATTCTATTGAAAATTTTTCTGTGATATAATCACATTTGCAAGCCCGTTGTCACGGCGGACGTACACCCAGTATCAAAGACAACACACCAACCAGGCTCTGTACGAGAGACAGGGGAAGGGTCACCTCCTAGCTTATCCCTGACCTCTTTCCCTGCACTGCTCAGCCCACAGTAGACCTTGAAGGTAGGTGTACTAGTATCCTCCAGCCAGGGCTAACAAAAACCCTGAACTCCCTAAGATGGTGAAGTGGGGAGATAGGAGCAGTCTGCTCGCACAGAACCTGGATGGACAAGAAGACACAAACAACCGAACAAGCAATGACACTTATCTCTGAGAGCAGGAACAGACAGCCAACCTTCTCTCCAAACTTCCCAGACAGAATGAACAGTATAATCCGCTCAGGGCACTGGGCAGTGTGCTATTTAACCTAAAGACCCCACCCAGTGCACCTGAGAGAGGCGGATCCAGCACGGCTCCAAAGCAATCACTAAACTTGTGCTGCTATCCTGGCTGACCTCCGCACATGGTCAGAGTGGGGCATGACAGTACCCCCCTTCTACGGGTGACCTCCGGACACCCCGGACCAACTTTATCCGGATGGGACCTATGAAAGGCCCTCACCAGTCGGCTGACGTTGACATCAGACGCCGGAACCCACATCCTCTCTTCAGGACCGTATCCCCTCCAGTGCACCAGGTACTGGAGGGAGCCCCGAAGAACTCTCGAGTCGAGAATCCTGGAGATCTCAAACTCCAAGTTTCCCTCGACTAGAACAGGAGGAGGAGGCAATGGAGGTGGTACCAACGGTTTAACATATTTTTTTAGCAAAGAACTGTGGAAGACATCATGGATCCTCCAAGTCTGCGGAAGATCCAGCCGAAACGCCACCGGATTAATCACCGCAGAAATCTTATACAGACCAATAAATCTTGGACCCAGTTTCCAAGATGGCACTCTCAATTTGATATTCTTAGTGGACAACCACACCAGATCACCCACACACAGGTCCGGACCAGTCACACGTCTCTTGTCAGCCATTCGTTTATACCTCTCGCCCATCTTCTCCAAATTCCCTTGAATCCTCCGCCAGATGGAGGATAAGGCAGAAGAGAATCTCTCCTCCTCTGGCATCCCAGAGGAACCAGTCCCAGAAAAAGTTCCAAACTGAGGATGGAAACCGTATGCGCCAAAAAATGGCAACTTACCCGTGGACTCCTGCCTACGGTTATTCAATGCAAATTCTGCTAAGGACAAGAATGAGGACCAGTCCTCCTGATTCTCAGCCACAAAGCACCTCAAGTAGGTCTCCAGGTTTTGATTGGTACGCTCCGTCTGACCATTCGACTGTGGATGAAAAGCTGACGAGAAAGAAAGTTGAATGCCAAGCCGAGAGCAGAACGCCCTCCAAAACCTGGAGACAAACTGCGTGCCCCTATCAGAGACCACATCTGAAGGAACACCGTGCAATTTCACAATATTATCCACAAAGATCTGCGCAAGAGTCTTAGCGTTAGGCAGACCCGTTAGTGGTATAAAGTGAGCCATTTTACTGAAATGGTCGACTACCACCAAAATCACTGTTTTCCCGGAGGAACTCGGCAGGTCCGTAATAAAGTCCATGGACAAATGCGTCCAAGGACGAGATGGAATAGACAATGGAAGAAGTGAACCAGGCGGTCGAGTATAAGCAACCTTTGACCGAGCGCAGGTTTCACAAGCTGTCACGAAATTCTTAATGCTCTTACGTACCCCTGGCCACCAGAACCTCCGGGACACCAGATTACAGGTGGACTTACCACCAGGATGTCCAGCGAGAACAGTATCGTGATGTTCCTTGAACACCTTGTATCGTAGGCCCTCAGGAACAAGCAACCTCCCTGGAGGACACGAATCAGGAGCCCCCTCCTGAGCTCCCAATACCTCCATCTCCAATTCAGGGTACAGAGCCGAGACCACCACCCCATCCGCCAAAATCGGTGCCGGATCTTCTGAATCACCTCCCCCAGGGAAGCTGCGAGACAAGGCATCTGCCTTGACGTTCTTGACCCCTGGGCGAAAGGTAACCACAAAATTGAACCTGGTAAAAAACAATGACCATCTGGCCTGTCTAGGGTTCAGACGCTTAAAAGATTGCAGGTAGGCCAAATTCTTATGGTCTGTATACACCGTAACGGGGTGAGACGCCCCCTCTAACCAGTGACGCCATTCCTCAAAGGCCAACTTGATAGCCAACAAGTCCCTATCTCCAACATCATAATTCCTCTCGGCGACCGAGAGCTTCCTGGAGAAGGAGGCACACGGGACCCACTTGCCAGGAGAAGAACCCTGCGAAAGCACCGCCCCAACCCCCACCTCTGATGCATCAACCTCCACCACGAATGGCTGAGATACATCCGGCTGCACCAGAATGGGAGCAGACGCAAAACGCTCCTTAATGGCCGAAAAGGCCTGCAATGCCTCATCCGACCAGACAGAGACATCAGCGCCCTTCTTGGTCATATCAGTAAGGGGTTTGACTAGGGTGGAATAATTTGAAATACATTTTCCATAATAATTCGTAAACCCCAAGAACCGCATCAAAGCTTTCTGATTCTCCGGTCGGTCCCACTCCAGAACTGCCCGGACCTTTTCGGGGTCCATACGAAAACCGGAATCAGAAAGCATGTATCCCAAGAACGGAAGCTCTTGCACCGCAAACAAACATTTCTCTAGTTTAGCATATAACTTATTCTCTCGAAGGATCGTCAAAACCTGTCTCACATGATCCTGATGGGTCTTCAGATCAGGAGAATAAATTAAGATGTCATCTAGGTAAACTACTACGAACCTTCCCACCAAGTGATGGAAAATATTATTGACGAATCGCTGAAATACCGCTGGCGCATTCGTCAACCCAAAAGGCATTACCAGGTTCTCAAAATGACCCTCGTGCGTATTGAAGGCCGTTTTCCACTCATTCCCCTCCTTGATCCTGATCGGATTGTATGCTCCCCTCAAATCCAACTTGGAGAACACCTTGGCTCCAACAACCTGATCAAAAAGATCAGAGATCAAAGGCAGGGGATATGGATCCCGGACTGTAATACGGTTCAACTCCCGGAAATCCAAACACGGTCTCAGAGATCCATCTTTCTTCTTCACGAAGAACAAACCTACTGCCACTGGAGACTTAGATGGTCTGATATGACCCTTTGCCAAACTCTCGGTGACTTACTTTCGCATGGCCTCTCTCTCGGGTTGAGAGAGGTTGTAAAGCCGAGACTTAGGCAACGTAGCCCCCGGAATAAGATTCACTGGACAATCATAGTCTCGATGAGGGGGCAATTCCTGAGCCCCACCCTCCGAAAAGACATCCGAAAAATCTGAGAGATACTGAGGCAAGGCCGTAATGGACACTTCAGCGATAGATAATTATCCGAACAAAACTGGCTCCAACCAATGATTTGTCCTGCTTGCCAGTCTATAATTGGGTTATGTCTAGACAACCATGGCAACCCCAACACTATTGGCGCTGACAAATCCTTCATGACAAAACAAGAAATAATCTCAGCATGTGAATCACCCACCCTTAAATGAATACCATGAACAATGTGAGTAAGGCTCCTTTGAGAAAGAGGGGAAGAATCAATTGCAAAAACAGGAATCTCGTTCTCTAACGTGCAAGTACTAAGTCCCAGGTCCTGAAGAAAAAGAAAGTCAATTAAATTCACCCCAGCACCACAATCAAGGAAAACATCAACAAACACATTTCTAGACTCTAGCGCCACCATAGCTGAAAAGGAGATAACGGGAACTGCAGGGAGATTGCATACTCATCTGCTCCACCACACCATTCATACAACCAAGTGTGAGGGGAGTTTTTTTTTTTTTCTTTTTTTTTTTTTCTCTTCTACCTGTGGTTTAACATAAGGACAAGAAAAAATAAAATGACCCTTCTTCCCACAATAGAAACATAGATTGTGCACTTTTCGAAAGTCTTTACTATCAGAATGGCCAGAAATCTGACCTAACTGCATGGGTTCCTCCCCTACCCCAGAGTAACAAGCAATATCACCCTGGGCAGCTGGTGAAACAAAACCACACGCGGGAGGAATCCCCTGCACCGAGGGACCCTTACACCGCTCTCTGATACGTCTATCCAAGCATATAGCCAAAGACATTGCATTCTCCAAAGTATCTGGGTATTCATGAAAAGCCAGGGCATCTTTCAACCTTTCAGATAAGCCCTGACAAAACTGACCACGTAACGCGGGGTCGTTCCACCTCGACTCAGTAGCCCACCTCCTAAACTCTGTGCAGTAAACCTCAGCAGTATGTTTACCCTGTAGTAAGTTACGTAATTTTGATTCTGCCATCGAAACTCGATCTGGGTCATTGTAAATCAATCCCAGGGCTTTAAAAAATTCCTCCACAGACTGGAGGGCCAGAGAACCGGGCGGCAGAGAAAAAGCCCAGGATTGCGCGTCCCCTTTAAGCAAAGACATGACGATACCCACCCTCTGATCTTCATTATCTGAAGAAAATGGGCACAATCTAAAGTACAACTTACATGATTCTTTGAAGCGAAAAAAATCATCAGTACCCCCTGCAAATTTCTCAGGAAGAGCGACTTTAGGCTCCCCAACAATTTGACCTGTACCTGTTGCCAGCACCTTCTGACACTGTGTGACCGAACTACGCAGATCCGCAAACTCTAGGGATAAACCCTGCATGCGGTCAACCAGTGCATCAATTGATGCCATCACAAAAGCGCTGAGCAATGGCCGTCACAGTCTGGCGGATTATAATGTCACGGCGGACGTACACCCAGTATCAAAGACAACACACCAACCAGGCTCTGTACGAGAGACAGGGGAAGGGTCACCTCCTAGCTTATCCCTGACCTCTTTCCCTGCACTGCTCAGCCCACAGTAGACCTTGAAGGTAGGTGTACTAGTGTCCTCCAGCCTGGGCTAACAAAAACCCTGAACTCCCTAAGATGGTGAAGTGGGGAGATAGGAGCAGTCTGCTCGCACAGAACCTGGATGGACAAGAAGACACAAACAACCGAACAAGCAATGACACTTATCTCTGAGAGCAGGAACAGACAGCCAACCTTCTCTCCAAACTTCCCAGACAGAATGAACAGTATAATCCGCTCAGGGCACTGGGCAGTGTGCTATTTAACCTAAAGACCCCACCCAGTGCACCTGAGAAAGGCAGATCCAGCACGGCTCCAAAGCAATCACTAAACTCGTGCTGCTATCCTTGCTGACCTCCGCACATGGTCAGAGTGGGGCATGACACCCGTGTGCGTCAGGCCCACACATACTGTATTGTGCCCACTGGCTAGTGGCTAGGCTGCACTCATACCGTTACAGGGTGTCATTCACCCAAATACCTTACAGAAAAAAAAAAATTATTAAAAAATTGGGACGGCACAGTGGAAGGTACCCGGAATTTTTTTTTTTCCTAATAAGGCAATCCCAAACCTCTACTCAGTGATTGAAAAGGAAGTCATGGCATCTCTGGCATACAGTTTTGGGGCAAGGGTCCATCTGACCACTGATACCTGGTCTGCAAAGCACAGTCAGGGCAGGTATATCACCTACACTGCGCATTGGGTCAACCTGCTGACGGCTGCCAAGCATGGAATGCGTGGCTCTGCAGCGGAGTTGGTGACACCGCCACGACTAGCAGGCAGGCCTACTGCCACCTCCTCTACTCCTCCTATTCCATCCTCTTCCATAACCTCCTCGGCTGAGTCCTCTTCTGCTGCGGCGTCTGGCTGCACATCAACTGAATCCCCCCAGCTCCCCAGGGGCTATTCCACATCCCGGATACGACAGTGTCACGCTGTCTTTGGGTTGACTTGCCTGAAAGCAGAGAGCCACAACGGACCAGCACTCCTGTCTGCCCTGAACGCACAAGTGGATCAGTGGCTGACCCCGCACCAACTGGAGATCGGGAAAGTGGTGTGTGACAATGGAAGCAATTTGTTGGCGGCATTGAATTTGGGCAAGTTGACACATGTGCCATGCATGGCACATGTGTTGAATCTCATCGTACAACGCTTTGTGTCTAAGTACCCAGGCTTACAGGACGTCCTCAAGCAGGCCAGGAAGGTGTGTGGCCATTTCAGGCGTTCCTACACGGCCATGGCGCACTTTTCAGAAATTCAGCGCCGAAACAACCTGCCAGTGAGGCGCTTGATTTGCGACAGCCCGACACATTGGAATTCAACACTCCTAATGTTAGACCGCCTGCTCCAACAAGAAAAAGCTGTCAACGAGTATTTGTATGACCGGGGTGCTAGGACAGCCTCTGCGGAGCTGGGAATTTTTTTGCCACGTTACTGGACGCTCATGCGCAATGCCTGTAGGCTCATGCGTCCTTTTGAGGAGGTGACAAACCTAGTCAGTCGCACCGAAGGCACCATCAGCGACCTCATCCCATTTGTTTTCTTCCAGGAGCGTGCCCTGCAAAGAGTGCTGGATCAGGCTGTAGATGAGCGTGAAGAGGAAGAGTTGTGGTCACCATCACCACCAGAAACAGCCTTGTCTTCATCGCTTGCCGGACCTGCGGCAACGCTGCAAGAGGAGTATGAGGAAGAGAAGTCAGAGGAGGAATGTGGCTTTGAGGAGGAGGAAGACCAACCACAGCAGGCATCCCAGGGTGCTCGTTGTTGTCACCTATCTGGGACCCGTGGTGTTGTACGTGGCTGGGAGGAAGAACAGACCGTCAATGACATCAGTGAGGAGGAGGAACGGAAATGAGTAGCTCGGCATCCAAACTTGTGCAAATGGGGTCTTTCATGCTGTCATGTCTGTTGAGGGACCCTCGTATAAAAAGGATGAAGGAGAACGTCCTGTACTGGGTGGCCACGCTACTAGACCCCCGGTAAAAGCAGAAAGTGGCGGAAATGTTACCAAATTACCGGAAGTCAGAAAGGATGCAGCAGTTCAAAACCAAACTAAAAAATATGCTTTACACAGCTTATAAGGGGGATGTCACAGCACAACGGGAATCTAACTGGGGAAGAGGTGAAAGTAATCCTCCTCCTACCACGACCA
Source organism: Bufo gargarizans (assembly GCF_014858855.1). Taxonomy (NCBI): domain Eukaryota; kingdom Metazoa; phylum Chordata; class Amphibia; order Anura; family Bufonidae; genus Bufo; species Bufo gargarizans. The sequence continues at coordinate 717,742,751 of NC_058081.1, forward strand.
CGGCGGCAAGGACAGGACGCTTTACAGATGTGTTGTTGATGGAGGACATGCAGAGCTTTTTCAGTCCTACACATCGCCACAGCCCTTCGGGATCCAGCCTTAGAGAATGACTCGACCGACAGGTGGCAGACTACCTCGCCTTAACTGCAGATATCGACACTCTGAGGAGCGATTAACCCCTTGACTACTGGGTGTGCAGGCTTGACCTGTGGCCTGAGCTATCCCAGTTTGCGATAGAACTTCTGGCCTGCCCCGCTTCAAGTGTCCTGTCAGAAAGGACCTTCAGTGCAGCAGGAGGCATTGTCACTGACAAAAGAAGTCGCCTCTGTCAAAAAAGTGTTGATTGCCTCACCTTCATTAAGATGAATGAGGCATGGATGCCGAATTGACAGTAGAGGATACGTTTAACTAACAAAAGGCCTGATGACATGCCTTGGCCTCAAAATGATCCCCACGCTGCTGTATTTAATGTCTGCATACCGGATGACTTTCGTGAATTCTCCGCCACCAACTAGGGTTCCAGCCGCAATGTTTTAGTCACCTTTCTGCCTTGAAAACATCAATTTTTCTGGCCGCTGCTACAACAGCGGCTGCGACAATAACATTGTTTTTCAGGCATGTGTACATGCCTAATTTTTCTGGCCTCTGGTGCTGCACTGTGGCTGCAAAAACAAAACAAAAAAAAAGGCAGATACATGTGTCAATTCCTCTTTCGTGATCGTTACCTTGTTGTGGTGAAGGGGCTTGCGTATCACAATGAAGCAATCATCACCTCTATGATAAGACCGTTGCTTCATTTTGATCTGACCAAAAGCGATCGGGCAGGCTGGATGTTTTTTCATAGAAAAAACTTAAATTTTTTATTTTATTTTCTTAAGTTGTATGGGTGGATTTTTAATACATAAAATAAATAAAAAAAATCATAATAAAGTCTCTTAATAGTTTATTAGAAATAATGCAGACAATTTAAAAAATCCCCATCAATTCCAATACAAATCAAGTACAAAGCTCAGAACTAAATCATTCCAGGATGTCGTAATGGTTCGTTAATTCGACAATGGTTAATCAATTTCGACACACGTCCCCGGATAGGGGACGTAACAGGGATTAAACTGATAGGAATAGTACTAGTTAAGACACCACTCATATAGGGTGTCACAGCACATTGCTCCGTGCACGAGCAGTCCCCCCCCCCCAGTTTGGTGTATCAGAGTTTGGTCTGTCACTGTGAAGGCAGTCAACGGTACCCGGCCTAAAAATTTTTTCACAAAAGGCAATCCCACCCTGATATGGGACGTAACAGGGATTAAACTGATGAGAATAGTACTACAGAAAATAGCACTCATATCGGGTGTGACAGTAAATTGCACGGCGCAGACGCAGTGACCGTGGAGTGGATTCAAACAAAGGGAAGGGAGCCAGCAATTTTTAAACCATCTCCCCGTTCGAAAAATCTATTTAATAAATGGACCCCAGATTGGGGACATAACAGGGATTAAACTGATGAGAAGAGAGAACTACAGGAAATACCACTCATATCGGGTGTGACAGTAAATTGCACGGCGCAGATGCAGTGACCGTGGCGTGGATTCAAACAAAGGGGAGGGAGCCAGCAATTTTTTAACCATCTCCCAGTTCGAAAAATCCATTTAATAAATGGACCCCAGGTTGGGGACGTAACAGGGATTAAACTGATGAGAAGAGAGAACGATAGAAAATACCACTCATATCGGGTGGGACAGTAAATTGCACGGCACAGACGCAGTGACCGTGGATTCAAACAAAGGGGAGGGAGCCAGCGTTTTTTTAACCATCTCCCCAATCGAAAAATCATTTCACGTTTCCGGGACCCTTGGTGTTGTACGTGGCTGGGTGGAGGAAGAAACCTTCAATGACATCAACGGGATATGGCTAGCTTGGTATCCAACCTTGTGCAAAGGGGAAGTTTGCGGTTGGGCAAATGGACTGTTTGCGGTTGTTTGCGGTGCATTAAAAGGGGAGTTTGGTCTGTCAATGTCTGTGAAGCGGGCGTAACCCTTACGCTACCTGATCGATACAACATCATACCTGATCGTATACACACACTGGATGTTTTAAACCACATTGTTCAAAAAAAAAAAATGGATTGTTAGGTGATTTATGCCCTATATGGATTAAAATCCAACTCTGCGTCAACTATGTCATTTTCCATGGGAGTTTCCCATGGATCCCACTCCGGCATGCCACAGTCCAAGTGTTAGTCCCCTTGAAACAACTTTTCCATCACTATTGTGGCCAGAAAGAGTCCCTGTGGGTTTTAAAATTCGCCTGCCTATAGAAGTCAATGGCGGTTCGCCTGGTTCGCACGTTCGCGAACATTTGTAGAAATTTGCGTTCGCCGTTCGCGAACGGAAAATTTTATGTTCGCGACATCTCTAGTGCAAGATACTGTGCCACCCTATATAAGTGGTGGGCAGTGGGCACAGTACAGTCTGTGTGGGCCTGACACACACTGGCTTGCAACTGTGATTATATTTATTACAGAGAAAAAATAAATTGACTATTTTTTTATCTGCAAGGTATTGTGACACCCTGTAACGGTATGAGTGGTGGCCTGGACAGTGGCCACAGTACAGTCTGTGGGCTTGATACACACTGGCTTGCAACTGCAATTATATTTCTTACAAAGAAAAAATTAATTAACTTTTTTTATCTGCAAGGTATTGTGACACCCTGTAAAGGTATGAGTGGTGGCCTGACCAGTGGCCACAGTACAGTCTGTGGGCCAGACACTCACTGGCTTGCAACTGCGATTATATCACAGAGAAAAAATAAATTGACTTTTTTATCTGCAAGGTATTGTGACACCCTGTAATGGTATGAGTGGTGGCCTGGCCAGTGACCACAGTACAGTCTGTGGGCCTGACACACTGGCTTGCAACTGCAATTATATTTATTGCAGAGAAAAAATAAATTTACTTTTTGTATCTGCAAGGTATTGTGACACCCTGTAACGGTATGAGTGGTGGCCTGGCTAGTGGCCACAGTACAGTCTGTGGGCTTGACACACACTGGCTTGCAACTGCAATTATATTTATCACAGAGAAAAAAAAAATTGAATTTTTTTATCTGCAAGGTATTGTGACACCCTGTAACGGTATGAGTGGTGGCCTGGCCAGTGACCACAGTACAGTCTGTGGGCCTGACACACACTGGCTTGCAAATGGGATTATATTTATTACAGAGAAAAAATAAATTGACTTTTTTTATCTGCAAGGTATTGTGACACCCTGTAACGGTATGAGTGGTGGCCTGGCCAGTGGCCACAGTACAGTCTGTGGGCCAGACACTCACTGGCTTGCAACTGCGATTATATCACAGAGAAAAAAAAATTTGAAATTTTTTTATCTGCAAGGTATTGTGACACCCTGTATAAATGGTGTGCGCACAGTACAGTCTGTGGGCCAGACACTCACTGGCTTGCAACTGCAATTATATCACAGAGAAAAAATGTATAGATTTTTTTTTTATCTGCAAGGTATTGTGACACCCTGTAAAGGTATGAGTGGTGGCCTGACCAGTGGCCACAGTACAGTCTGTGGGCCAGACACTCACTGGCTTGCAACTGCGATTATATCACAGAGAAAAAATAAATAGATTTTTTTAATCTGCAAGGTATTGTGACACCCTGTAAAGGTATGAGTGGTGGCCTGACCAGTGGCCACAGTACAGTCTGTGGGCCAGACACTCACTGGCTTGCAACTGCGATTATATCACAGAGAAAAAATAAATTGACTTTTTTTATCTGCAAGGTATTGTGACACCCTGTAACGGTATGAGTCTTAGCCTGGCCAGTGGCCACAGTACAGTCTGTGGGCCTGACACACACTGGCTTGTAACTGCAATTATATCACAGAGAAAAAATAAATTGATTTTTTTCATCTGCAAGGTATTGTGATACCCTGTAATGGTATGAGTGGTGGCCTGGCCAGTGACCACAGTACAGTCTGTGGGCCTGACACACACTGGCTTGCAACTGCAATTATATTTATTACAGAGAAAAAATAAATTGACTTTTTTTTATCTGCATGGTATTGTGACACCCTGTAACGGTATGAGTGGTAGCCTGGCCAGTGGCCACAGTACAGTCTGTGGGCCAGACACTCACTGGCTTGCAACTGCGATTATATCACAGAGAAAAAATAAATTGACTTTTTTTCATCTGCAAGGTATTGTGACACCCTGTAACGGTATGAGTGGTGGCCTGGCCAGTGGCCACAGTACAGTCTGTGGGCCAGACACTCACTGGCTTGCAACTGTGATTATATCACAGAGAAAAAATAAATTGACTTTTTTTATCTGCAAGGTATTGTGACACCCTGTAACGGTATGAGTGGTAGCCTGGCCAGTGACCACAGTACAGTCTGTGGGCCTGACACACACTGGCTTGCAACTGCAATTATATTTATTACAGAGAAAAAATAAATTGACTTTTTTTATCTGCAAGGTATTGTGACACCCTGTAATGGTATGAGTGGTGGCCTGGCCAGTGGCCACAGTACAGTCTGTGGGCCAGACACTCACTGGCTTGCAACTGCGATTATATCACAGAGAAAAAATAAATTGACTTTTTTTATCTGCAAGGTATTGTGACACCTGCAGCCTCTCACACACGGGCAGGCAACTGCAATATATATATATATATATATATATATATATATATATACATACATATATATAAAAAGCAGACTGATGTACCAGCCCTAAAAAGGGCTTTTTGGGGTGCTGTCAGGACGCTGTCCTTACAGCAGATGAGTCTGTGGACACAGAACACTGCCCTAGCTAACGCTTTTCCTATTGAATCAGAAGCAGCAGTACTGTCCCTCCTCTCACTAAGAATGCAGCTTCTGAATGAATCTAAAATTGATGCTGTCCAGGAGGTGGGAGGGTCTGGGAGGGAGGGTCTGCTGCTGATTGGCTGGAATGTGTCTGCTGACTGTGAGGTACAGGGTCAAAGTTTGCTCAATGATGATGTATAGGGGGCGGACCGAACATCGCATATGTTCGCCCGCCGCGAACGCGAACAAGCCATGTTCGCCGTGAACTGTTCGCCGGCGAATAGTTTGGGACATCACTAATGATGATGAGGAGGAGGAGCCTGAGATGTTTGCCTTCGCTACAGAGGGTAGTACCCACAGCAGGTTTATTCCATCTGTTCAGCGTGGATGGGTTGAAGAGGAGGAAGAGGATGAGGAGATTGAGAGTAATCCTCCTGATGAGGACAGCAAAGTCTTGTCTGCTGGGACTCTGTCACACATGGCTGACTTTATGTTATGCTGCCTTTCCCATGACCCTCTCGTTATACGCATTTTGGCCAACACCGCTTACTTTGTTCACCCTTCTCGACCCCCGATACAATGAGAACTTCTCTTCTTGGGGAAAAATTGCTCTAACAATTTTCCAGCCGACAACGCTGGCGGCAGAGTACATAGTTCCTTGGGCAACCGAGGAGGGGAGACGAGGGGAACATTTAGCAGTTCGTTTAGTAATGCACTTCCGGCCTCCGGAACGCACTGTGGAACTGCCCTGGTTAGGGTTGATCTAGGGATCGAATAGTCTTAGATTCGGGAACAGGGAACCCCCACCATCAGGGGGCGACCCTGGGCTGAGCAGATAATAGGACCAATAGGGTAAGCGTTAGTCTGCCCTGCCCTCTCTCAGACTCTGTCCTTTTTTGGCGTCTCTCTCGAACCATCAAGCCTATAGACAGTGAATGTTTAAGGGTACTTTCACACTTGCGGCAGGACGGATCCGACAGGCTGTTCACCATGTCGGATCCGTCCTGCGGCTATTTCGCCGTGCCCGCGGACCGCCGCTCCGTCCCCATTGACTACAATGGGGACGGGGGCGGAGCTCCGGCGCAGCACGGCGCTGCACGGAGAAAGGCCGCCGGACTAAAATTACTGCATGTCAGGCTTTTTAGTCCGGCGGCTTTCTCCGTGCACCGCCGTGCTGCGCCGGAGCTCAGCCCCCGTCCACATTGTAGTCAATGGGGACGGAGCGGCGGTCCGCGGGCACGGCGAAATAGCCGCAGGACGGATCCGACATGGTGAACAGCCTGTCGGATCCGTCCTGCCGCTAGTGTGAAACTAGCCTAAGTCTAGGGGTCACTACTCCCCTACCAAAATAAATTTATATATAATGCTTTTGAATTGTAGTATACTTGTTGGTATATACATACCTATACCCGCACAATCACAAATAAAGGTATTTTTAAAAGTCACTAATTCTAAAAGTTATATTTTGAAAATTTGTGTGATAAGAAATAAAAAAAATCTAATTATTAGGCAAGTACTGTATATCAACTTATTTTCGGTTACAAGAATATTATAATAGAAAGCTATAACGGAATTGAAAATGGCGCTGTGAATCCCCAAAAAATACTCAAAGTTTATTAACCCTTTTATGACAAAGGGTCATTGATGCCCCAGTGTCCACTTCAAAATTTACAGTTCTGGTATGCACTGTTTTAAATAATAATATCTTTACAAGTGCTTTGCATATTATAACTGTTTTGGCTTTATTTTTTCTAAGACACATAAAGTAAATATTTTCTTGACTGATGTAATAAATTACTGTGTTTTTTTATTATTATTATTATGAGCAGAGAAATAGCTAAAAAAGTCATTTTTTTTACTTTTTTTTGTTAATTTGGCCACTACAAGTCGTGGCCAAAAGTTTTGAGAATTACATAAATATTGGAAATTGGAAAAGTTGCTGCTTAAGTTTTTATAATAGCAATTTGCATATACTCCAGAATGTCACGAAGAGTGATCAGATGAATTGCATAGTCCTTCTTTGCCATGAAAATTAACTTAATCCCAAAAAAAACTTTCCACTGCATTTCATTGCTGTCATTAAAGGACCTGCTGAGATCATTTCAGTAATCGTCTTGTTAACTCAAATGTTGACAAGCACAAGGCTGGAGATCTATATGTCTGTCACGGAATGTGTACAGGAAACAATGCAAAACAACATGTATAAATAACTCGCTGGATCCAAAAGCTAAGGAACAAAAGGGAGACCCCTGTAGAAGACCTGGCACTTTCCCTGGCTGCTCAGCCTATGCATAGATCCAACTGGTGGAGGTATGCATATCCACGTACCTTGACTATATAGGCCCTGAGCACCCTACAATAGTGAGGGGACACGACCACCGGCTCCCTACACCAGACACGGAGGGAGTCAGGGTCATCTGGGATCCAACAAACAGAAAATAACAGATAACAGTTAACACTTAACTTAGTAGAGGAGAGGCGAACCAGCTGGGCATGCACACATACTCCAGGAAGAAATATAAGCCGCCCAGAAAAGCATTCTGGGGAAGAATTTAAAGGGAAGCCATTAGTCCAACACATGACAGCTGAGAGAGACTAACGAGAGGAGGAGCTGAATACCACAACACAGAAACTCAAGGGGGAGGTTCTGAAAAGCCTCTGTCAGAGCTTCTCAGCTGTCTGGTTGTGACAGTACCCCTCCCTCTAGGAGTGGACTCCGGACACTCAGAACCCACCTTCTCAGGATGGGACCTATGGAAAGCCCTGATGAGACGAGAGGCCTTAATGTCCGTCACTGGGACCCACATCCTCTCCTCAGGACCATACCCCTCCCACTGAACAAGGTACTGAAGAGAACCGCGGACAAGACGAGAATCCACAATCCTAGAGACCTGAAATTCAAGATTCCCATCAACCATAATCGGAGGAGGAGGCAAAGGCGAGGGTACAATGGGTTGAACATAAGGTTTCAATAAGGACTTATGAAAAACATTATGGATCTTCCAAGTCTGAGGAAGATCAAGACGGTATGCAACAGGATTGATGACAGACAGGATTTTGTAAGGCCCAATAAACCTAGGACCCAACTTCCAGGAGGGAACCTTCAATTTGATATTCTTGGTAGACAACCACACAAGATCACCAACATTCAGGTCCGGACCAAGCACACGTCTCTTATCAGCCACACGCTTATATCTCTCACTCATGCTCTTTAGATTATCTTGAATCTTTTGCCAAATAGATGACAAAGACGAGGAGAATCTGTCCTCATCAGGTAAACCAGAAGACCCCTCTCCCGAGAAAGTCCCAAACTGTGGATGAAACCCATATGCACCAAAAAATGGTGACTTATCAGAGGACTCCTGACGACGGTTATTTAAAGCAAACTCAGCAAGGGACAAAAAAGAACACCAATCCTCTTGATTCTCCGCCACAAAACAACGCAGATATGTCTCCAGATTCTGATTGACGCGCTCTGTCTGGCCATTCGACTGCGGGTGGAAAGCAGAAGAGAATGACAACCGAACCCCCAAGCGAGAACAGAAAGCCTTCCAGAATCTGGAAACAAACTGCGTGCCCCTATCAGAGACTATGTCTGAAGGAATACCGTGCAATTTGACAATGTGATCAACAAATGCCTGCGCCAGCGTCTTAGCATTGGGCAAACCAGGAAAAGGGATGAAATGCACCATTTTGCTAAAACGGTCCACCACCACCAGAATCACAGTCTTCCCCGAGGAACGAGGCAGGTCCGTTATGAAGTCCATGGACAGATGTGTCCAAGGACGGGAAGGAATGGGTAAGGGAAGGAGAGGACCTGATGGCCGTGAATGAGGGACTTTGGCACGAGCGCAAGTCTCGCAGGCTGCCACAAAACCCTCAACCGACTTACGAAGCGCAGGCCACCAGAATCTCCGAGCGATGAGATCCAGTGTGGCTCTTACCCCCGGGTGCCCAGCAAGGACCGTATCGTGGTGTTCTTTAAAAATCTTGTGTCTTAAAGCGAGAGGCACAAACAACCTCCCAGGAGGACAAAGATCAGGAGCCTCTGACTGGGCTGCCTGCACCTCTGCCTCCAATTCAGGAAAAAGAGCAGAGACCACCACACCTTCAGCCAAAATGGGACCCGGGTCTTCAAAATTCCCGCCTCCCGGAAAACAACGTGACAGGGCATCTGCCTTCACATTCTTAACTCCAGGGCGGAACGTGACAACAAAATTAAACCTAGAAAAGAACAACGACCATCTGGCCTGTCTCGGGTTCAGACGCTTGGCTGACTCCAAGTAGGCCAGATTTTTATGGTCAGTAAATACGGTAATAGGGTGTCTGGCTCCCTCTAGCCAATGGCGCCATTCCTCAAAAGCCAACTTGATGGCCAACAATTCCCTATCTCCCACATCGTAATTTCTCTCTGCGGAGGAGAGTTTTCTTGAGAAAAAGGCACACGGTCGCCAATTGGCAGGAGAGGAACCCTGAGACAAGACCGCCCCCACACCCACCTCAGAAGCATCAACCTCAACTATGAAGGGTAAAGAAACATCAGGTTGCACCAAGATGGGAGCGGAAGCAAAACTCTCCTTGATATCAGAAAAAGCCTTACGCGCCTCTACTGACCAAGAAGAAAAATCTACCCCCTTTCTGGTCATATCAGTGAGTGGTTTAACAATAGAAGAATAATTCAAAATGAACTTCCTGTAATAATTGGCAAAGCCCAAAAAACGCATCAGCGCCTTTTGATTCTCAGGAAGCTCCCACTCAAGCACAGCGCGGACCTTCTCGGGGTCCATGCGAAAACCAGAAGCGGAGAGAAGAAACCCCAGAAATTGAATTTCTGGAACCGCAAACACACATTTTTCCAGTTTCGCATATAATTTATTCTCCCGCAGAATGAGCAAGACCTGACGTAAATGTTCCTTATGAGTTTTGAAATCGGGAGAAAAAATCAAAATGTCATCCAAATACACCAATACAAATTTTCCCATCAAATGATAAAAAATGCTGTTCACGAAATGCTGAAAAACGGCTGGGGCATTCATCAAACCAAAAGGCATAACCAAGTTTTCAAAATGGCCCTCAGGGGTATTGAAGGCCGTCTTCCATTCGTCCCCTTCTCTGACCCTGACCAGGTTGTATGCCCCTCTTAAATCTAATTTGGAAAATACTTTAGCCCCAACAACCTGGTTAAATAAGGTCCGGGATCAGAGGAAGCGGATAAGGGTCACGAATTGTGATACTGTTCAGCTCCCTGAAATCCAGACAAGGTCTTAAAGAACCATCTTTTTTCTTAACAAAGAAAAAACCAGCGGCAACAGGTGACTTGGAGGGTCGTATGTGTCCCTTTCTCAGGCTCTCAGAGATATAAGCACGCATAGCGATCCTCTCAGGTTGGGAAAGATTGTATAAACGAGATTTAGGCAGCTTGGCGTCTGGGATGAGATTAATAGGGCAATCGTACTCCCTGTGCGGGGGCAAATCCTGAACTTCACTCTCAGAGAAGACATCCGAAAATTCAGAGAGAAAAGATGGTATAGTCTTAGTAGCAACCTCAGAAACAGATGTCATGAGGCAATTCTCTCTGCAAAAGTCACTCCAACCATTTATTTGCTTCGCTTGCCAATCAATGGTGGGGTTATGCTTAGTGAGCCAGGGCAGCCCCAACACCAGAGGGGTGGGCAAACCGCTAAGGACGAAACATGACACATCCTCAACATGAGCATCACTCACAATTAAACGGATATTGTGAACTATGCCCTTTAATGATTTCTGAGAAAGTGGAGCGGAATCGATAGCAAAAACCGGAATATCCTTTCTCAAAGCGCACACCTGGAAACCATGAGTTATCGCAAATTGATTATCAATGAGATTGACCGCTGCTCCACTATCCACAAAAATCTCACAAAAAATGTTCTTGCTCTCTAGCGCCACCCTAGCCGGCAGGACAAAACGGGAACTACAAGCAAACGGAAAACCTTCAATTTCCGCCTCAACCCTGCCAATAGCAACAGACTGAACATTTTTCAAAGATTTTTTCCTCTTTGTTTCTTTATTATACCCAGAGAACTGCCTGAATCTCCTAGAGGGACAAATATTTGCCAAATGATTAATACCTCCACAACAAAAACAAACCGTCCCATGCGGGCTGAATCTTCTATTGTCAGAAGCAATCAACCCCAGCTGCATGGGCTCCTGCTCAGAAGGGGCTGACAGCGACTGAGACCCCTGCGCACAGAATGGGACCGCTGCACAGTCCTGGGACCGAGTATGACAGGAAGGAGAGATCTCTCCTCTCTCTCTAAGACACCTGTCAATACGAACGGCCTGAGACATAGCAGAGTCCAAAGAAATAGGCCTTTCATGAAAGGCAAATGCATCTTTCAATCCCTCTGAAAGACCATGGCAAAATTGACTTCGGAGTGCAGCATCATTCCAACCAGTATCAGCTGCCCATCTCCGAAATTCTGAGCAGTATATTTCTGCGGATTGTTTACCCTGGCATAAGAGACGTAGTCTAGACTCTGCCAGAGCAATACGATCCGGATCATCATATATCTGACCCAGGGCTAAAAAGAATTCATCCACTGAACGGAGAGGCCGTGCCCCCTCCGGCAGCGAAAAGGCCCAGGACTGAGCGTTACCTCTGAGCAGCGATATAATGATCCCCACCCTCCGTTCCTCATCTCCAGAGGAATGGGGAAGAAGGCGAAAATGGAGTTTGCAAGCCTCTCTAAAACGCACAAAATTCTCACTACCCCCGGAGAAGCGTATCCGGGAGCGAGATCTTAGGCTCAGAACAAGCTCCATGAACGCAAGCTGAACCGGTCACTTGAAGCTGAGAAAAAGTCTTACGGAGGTCAGCTACCTCCAATGAAAGACCCTGGAAGCGTTCAGCCAAAAGTGAAACCGGATCCATGCTTAAGACGGTTTTGGCGGCTTATAATGTCACGGAATGTGTACAGGTAACAAGGCAAAACAACATGCATAAATGACTCGCTGGATCCAAAAGCTAAGGAACGAAAGGGAGACCCCTGTAGAAGACCTGGCACTTTCCCTGGCTGCTCAGCCTATGCATAGATCCGAATGGTGGAGGTATGCATATCCACGTACCTTGACTATATAGCCCATGAGCACCCTACAATAGTGAGAGGACACGACCACCGGCTCCCTACACCAGACACGGAGGGAGTCAGGGTCACCTGGGATCCAGCAAACAGAAAATAACAGATAACAGTATAACACTTAACTTTGTAGAGGAGAGGAGAACCAGATGGGCATGCACACATACTCCAGGAAGAAATATAAGCCGCCCAGAAAAGCCTTCTGGGGAAGAATTTAAAGGGAAGCAATTAGTTCAACACATGACAGCTGAGAGAGACTAACGAGAGGAGGAGCTGAATACCACAACACAGAAACTCAAGGGGGAGGTTCTGAAAGGCCTCTGTCAGAGCTTCTCAGCTGTCTGGTTGTGACAGTTAGCCACTGATTGGCCTGTGTCTGCAGAACTGAAAGCAGTGCAGGACTGGTGTGGTCTTGGCTTCCAGGCACAACAGCCGCAGCACAGCATGGCAACGTCTCACCTGGGAAGTCGAATAGGTTCTGAGGAGCTTGGGGGGTGCAGCGGAAGGGGCAGTAGCAGTGGAAAAGGAGGAGTCAACTGAGGAGTAGATGGAGGATGGAGTAGGAGGAGAAGAAGAAGAGGCAGGCCTGCATGCAATCCGTGGCGGTAACACCAAATCCACATGGGAGCCACGGGTTACATGCTTGACGGCCGTCAGAAGGTTCACTCAGTGGGCAGTAAGTTATGCACCTTCCCTGTCCGTGTTTGCTAGACCACGTGTCTGTGGTCAGATGTATGTTGGCACCGACACTGTGTGCCAGAGATATATTCACTTGCCGCTGAACATGGCCACATAGCTCTGGAATGCTCTTCTGGGAGAAATCTTTCCTTCCGGGGACTTTCCATTGCAGTGTGCTAATGGCCACAAATTTTCTAAAGGCCTCCAAGTCCACAAGTTTATATGGCAGTAGTTGGAGGGCTAGCAGTTCCGACAAATCCGACGTTGGGCACGAGGGTTATCCGGCGTCATCAACTTTTTTTGATCAATATTTGTTGGACACTTTTACTGAAAAGTTCGGGTTCAGGTCCGTGGTCCAAAAATCCTAAAGTTCGGTATGAACCCAACCTTATGTATCACAAAATACTGCCACCAGCAGCGCAAAATACATCCCCAAAAACCTTCACTCGCCGGGCCGTGAGGAGTGCTTAGGCAGCCCCCTGGGCATCGGACAAATTTCCCTGTAAGGTTTATGGCCAATCCGTCCCTGGTCTGAGCAAACGACATGTGTCACACATTAGCTGCCAATGGCTAATGTGGAAGTTACATCGGGGAGTATTAAGCATTAAGAGAACATTCACCTCCTTCCTCTGCTCATGCAGGAGGTCTCACATATGGAGCATGGAGTTTCAATGGGTAGAAATATTGCATATCAGGAGATGTTGGGGAAGAGCATTTTGCCTTTGCAGCTCCAGGAGGGCATGTTTTGCACAGTAGCTACTTTCACACTAGCGTTTTTGCTGGATCTGGCAGGGTTCAGCAAAAATGCTTCTGTTGCTGATAATACAACTATCTGCATCCGTTATGAACGGATCCGGTTGTATTATCTTTAACATGCCCAAGACGGATCCATCATGAACTCGATTGAAAGTCAATGGGGAACGGATCCATTTTCTATTTTGTCAGATTGTGTAAGAGAAAACGGATCCGTCCTCATTGACTTGCTTTGTGGGTCATGACAGATCCGTCTTGCTCTGCATGCCAGGACGGAAAGCAAACTGCAGCATGCTGAGGTTTGCTCTCCGGTATAAGAACAGAACGGAATGCATTTTGGAGCATTCCATTCTGTTCAGTTACGTTTTGTCCCCTATGACGGATCTCATTATCGGAAAATATTAACGCTAGTGTGAAAGTAGCCTAAGAGTACCTGAAGTGCATGCACTGTTTCCTGGACATTTTTAACAGGTCTTGCAGTTCAGTAGAAGGTTTGAGGAACCGGGTGACAACAAGATGGAATGTTCTTCCCACTATCAGTAGCCATGGTTCCTGTCTACAGTTGGTGAGGAGACATCCAGTGTTCGATTTCTTTATTGATGACATCACACAGTCCCTTCCCTGTGTGGCTCCGTTCACCAAGGCTGACCAGGTGCAGAACCATGTGATGATGCCCAGCTTTGCATAGGTGTTATGATGGAGGACCACTGCAAACCGTGCCTAGAGGAGGGAGTGAGGACAAGGTGGAGGATGAGGAGGCAGAAGAGGACATTGGCACATAAATCCCACAACTACAACACGGAGGTGGCATTGCCATCACTTGGCCAGTTGCGTGTGTACCTGGCCTGAAATGACATTTACCCAGTGGGCTGTTCCTGACAATAGTTACAACTCCATATGTCAGCACTGGTGTGAACTTTACTAGGCACCGAGATGCCCAAGAACTGGCCCAACATCTGCTCAACCTATGTGTGCAGGGCTGGTGCAGATTTTTTGGAAAAGTAATGCTGGCTTGGGACTCACATTGGGTGTGCACAAGCCATCAGTTCTCTGAAATGTGTAGAGTCAACTTCATGGAAAGGAAGGGACTGTAGTACCAGCAACTCGGCCAAGTGCACACACATCCTGGATGCCGCCACGTTAATGTCTACTAGTGATTTTGTGAAAAATTCCCACTGTCGAGTATGACATTATCCCTCTACCACTGTGTGATGCCTGCCTGCCGCTGCTTTTATGAAACTGCTCTTAGCTATTGTGTTCCTCACAAGTAGTGATTAGTGACCTGACCTGTTGCTGCGGCTGTGGCTCCGGCTGCTACCACCCGCTTCTTCTGCTGCTACTTGTGCCAGCTACAGCATCATTTTTGCCACTGCCCATTCCTTTGGAGGGCCCAGGCAACTGTCTGTTGGCCATAGTGTATAACAACTGTATTGGTATCAGAACGGATTAACTATGAATGTCTGTGCACTTGACAGCGATGCACAGGGCAATATATTACACCTGCCTTTTATACTGAGGCACATGACGGGGGTATTGGCTACTTGATAGCCGACCCCATTCTCATCCTCACCACCCATTGGGACACCCCCCTTAACACACAGCCCCTTCCTCCACCTTTAACTAATACATCACCCTCCCATCCTCCCACAAAAAAACTTCCCTTTAATAAAGACTCGGACACCAGGCCACAGCAGCCATTTTTATTAACAAACAACATAGAATATAAATAACCATATAAAAATAACCATAACAATAATCAATTCCTTGCAAAGGGAGGTTATTGAAGCCCTAAATAACTGGAATACCTCACTAGGTTGCCATCTTGCCTCCAGCCGATGCCCGCCAGCTCGGAAGCACCACTGAATGGCCCCTCCTTCAATTCTGCCACCACTGGGAGTCTAGCCCCAACCCATCATCCTCACCAGTGAATAAACCAACTTCAAGGACCTCCCCCCGCCTCAGCTGCCGTGACAAGACCTTCGCATCCCATTCCCCACTATGCCAACATTCCCATATGCTGCCACACCCCACCTCCTTCCCATCATAAAGGAAAAAAGAGGGTGGGCACCCTTCTTCTCCCTGTCTCCTTCTTTTAACCCCTCAACCCCCACCCCTAAACTCCACTTAACCAATCCTTAACCCTCTGATCTCCATAATCTGCCCCCCTTTAATCAATTCTTTGCAAAGGGAGGTCCTTGAAGCCCCAAATAACTGGAATACCTCACTAGGTTGCCATCTTGCCTCCAGCCGTTGCCCGCCAGCTCGGATGCCCCACTGAATGGCCCCTCCTTTAACAGAATATGTAACACTTTATACAGAGGGCAAAGAGCATATGGCCCTATACACAAAAGGCACAGAGTATGTGGCCATATACACAAAAGGCACAGAGCATGTGGCACTATATACAGAGGGCACAGAGTATGTGGAACTATATACAGAGGGTACAGAGTATGTGGCACTACCATTGGGGGCCCTATGTGTAGCACCAATGCTGATATTATATTCAGGGCACAGAATGTTGCACTGAGAGGAGTTTGTATGCAGGGTGCCAAAGTGTTGGTAAAGAGAGAAGCTGAAGACATATTCTTGGCAAAATCTGCAGAGCTGAATTGTGGCCAGGAGATGTCATCATGGTTGCCTGAACCAGATGGAGAAGAACTGAGGAGGAGACGTCACCTATAAGTCACTAAAATGGAAATGATTATTCTGCTACTGACTGTGTAGGATGAGTACTGTAGTCACGAGGATGATCTACAGCTGATGATGGGTGGTATTATGCTGTTTTGTGAAACAACAACTCCCAGCATCCCTTTACTACTGTTTAGGCTATACCAGTAGCTTTAGTCTCCGGATTTGACCCTCCACTACTTCACCTGAGCTAAACCTGATCTCCATACTTACCCTGAGTTGACTGCCCTGACTGAAATTGAATTACATGAACTCTGCTTGTCCTGGCCTCAACTTGTCCTTGAGGTCAGGTTTTGCCTGACCCCTCAGTGTTTTGCACTAGTGTATCTTGACTCTATAGGTCAGCAGTCTACAGTCATAGGCAGGTAACATTATCAAGCTGGTGGCATAGCTACATCGCCACTATTCACAGTGGTTCAAAGGTGATGTTCATCATCTATGTAGCATGAGGCTTCTTCCAGGCTCTTTTATTCTCAGTTCCAAGTACAGACTGCTTCCTCTATGCTTGTTTCTAGACAAGTTTCTGCCCCCCTCTGCCCCACAACAGAATGCAGCTTTTACCGCACCATATCCCTCTCATCTGCCATGACAAGCAGACTCCTTAAGCCACTGAAATGCTGTCACTCAGCTGGTAGCCTCTCACCACTTGGTTACCACTGATTGTGTCTGGTTATGAAGCTTGGGTTTGTGGCAAAGTCATAAGCTGTGGCTGATCTGCTCTGCTGTTCTGTGCTGGGCCTGCAACCTCTGGGGGGTTCATCAGCAGACAGCAACTCTCTGTCCTGGCTTTCTCTCATGTCCAAGACCTTCTTTGTTACGATCACATTGCATCTGTGACTGCACTCCATGGTCATCCTAATCACAGTCACCATCTCATTGTCCCCAACTTGAGAACTCTCCTCCTCCTGCTTCCTAGCCTGCATTCCTATGCAGAAAGCAGTGTACAATCCATTGGTAGGGCACCATCACCATCTAGTGACCAGATTTCACTATTATAACTCATTTACGCTAGCTTTTCCTGGCTGCTGACACTTCTTCCTTCATCAGGGCTGAGTTCGAGCAGCAGAACCACCTGCATCTCCATATGTACATATGATGTTTCTCCTATGACCAAAATTATGGACCACTTCATCCTGTATTTGATAGTAGAGCAACATGCTCAGTAGTTTTTGTGTTCTCTTCCTTCTCTCAGTGGTATTACAGAGTGATTTCATAGAGAAACTCAGACACCTTTTGTTCATTGGTTCCCCAAATCCATAGTAATGTATAGCTATATTTCTGTCTAGACAATGGAGAAGTTAATTGCAGTTCATTACATACTATAATTTATGAGTGAAATTGCTGAGGGTGTGTGTGTGTGTGTGTGTGTGAGGGGATATTTTCTTTGCCCGGCAGGAAGACAGGAGAACAGAGGATTAGCTACTGGAATGCACTCCTGGGAAATGCAGGGGCTTTATCTGTCATGTGACCGGCTGCTTCAGATTAGTGATCAAACTAGTTAAAAAGGGTAGCAAACTACACCTGAAAGCAGTCTTTTTGTATTGATAACAATATTGGTTTGCATTTCCTTTACATTGCTGACAACCCATTTAACCTTGATTATACAACTTCATATTGTACTAGCTGAAATTTACGTTTTAATAGAAAAAGAGAAGAAGATAATATGATATAAGTGCTTTTATTTCAAGGCAGGAAAACAAATCCAGCATGCTAAAAAAACAAAAAAAATTACATTAATTATGTGACAAATATTTAGTTGTTAATAGCGTTCTTCATTGCAAATGGAAATGGGCTCTTCTTAATGCAAATTAAGACCTCTTCTTCTTACAGAGCGTCTCACACGGACAGGAGTCTGATCTGCACTCGTTTTCTCGTGTCCACAGTCTGTATTCATGCAGTCACATTTCTCCACATCAATGTACTCATGGTCTACCTCACTGCCATCAGAACATTGGAGCTTGACGTGCTTCTGGCTGGTCTGCACCTCCTGGCAGCAGGTACATTTATGTGACATGGCTTTGGCTTGCGCAGAGTACCTAGAGTATAGAAACGGTATTAATTTATCAGTCTTTATCATTATAATATATATATTTTTTTATGTATTACTCTAAGGTAATGTAATAAAGTTTGCATGAGAAAAAAGTAATAAAATTCTTAGGTGACTTTAATCACCACTTAGGGAAGCTCAGGGGTTTTCGTCATACTGTTCAATGATAGAGTTTAACCCCTTAAAGGGGTTGTCCATCATTAACATGTTTTTTTAAATACCAAACCCACACTACCAAACCTGTAAAGCATACTTTCTTGCTTTCGACTGCTTGGTTCCTGCTCCATGGACCTACTGCTGTCTTCACTGTGCTTCTAAACTTCTAGCATGGACAGGGTCACATTCACCGCTGTAGCCAATAACTGACCTCATCACTCACCCACTCAACCCAACTTCTTTTGTTGGAAAGTGTGCAGCTGTTACATCATAAATATGGCCCTCATTTTGAACACCATATTTCACAATTTATTTACACCAGACAACTGGCATAAATACATTGATTAATCTCCACCTTAAAGCTCTATGTCTCCTGCTTCTCTTCACACTTTGCATGACAAAAAAAAAGCTGCCTGCAACCACCACTAGATGGAGCTCAGTGAATGGAAATGTATACAGTTACCATTGACATTAATGTTGCACTGAGCTGTTCCTAGTTGTGGCTGCAGTGGACCTATGTCGGGAACAAATGTAGCTCAGCCAGGTCACCCATCTTATCTGGCCCCATAGCAGTCTGCCTCCATGGTGAATACACCACTGCTCTAAACAGGCCATTGGAAAATCAAAAGTTGATAAAATGGTTCACTAGAATATTGAACATATTATTCATATACATTAATATCACAAATAAATTTATATCCATTGTGAACTAATATTTTGTAGTATTACTTACAATGAATAGGTTCCACATGTTCCATCACAACGAGCCATCCTCACTCTATTTTCTGACCGGCAGTTGTTGTAGACGAGATAGTCATAGCTTGTTTGCAGGTGACAGCCAGAAGTTTTTTCAATACCTGCCAAGTAAATTATATTTTGTTGTATTTACTTTGATACAATAGCAAGATAATTACAGAACAAGATAAGAATTCAAAGGGGTGATCCCATCTCGACCATTCACGGCCAAAATGGGAACGACCAGAGTAAGTAGTTCTAGAAACATCCGAGCCTGCTGTACTCCGCTGAGTCCATAACTCCCATAGCAATGAATGGGACCTATGCAAACAGTGGATTATATGAGATTAGAAAAAAGGCTTCTTAGGTTGCATCTGGTATTGCAGCTTGAATGTGTCTGAGGAGCTGTACCAGAAAGAGTCTTTGGACAAGAGTTTCTTGAAGAGAGAAGCCATTTTGATTTTTGCATCAAAATATAGTCCCTTTACAAAGGTTTTACTGTACCAATAAAAATAAAACACTGCTGTAAATTCTATACATATGTTCTATACTTACAT
Organism: Bufo gargarizans; assembly: GCF_014858855.1. Lineage (NCBI taxonomy): Eukaryota > Metazoa > Chordata > Amphibia > Anura > Bufonidae > Bufo > Bufo gargarizans. The sequence goes on from NC_058081.1 coordinate 717,762,297, forward strand.
ATCTTACAGCAGCCATTAGGTAAAAGCTGAATGGTGTCCTGCAAAAATATATAAACACATTTACAGTCTGTTCAAAAATATATATTTAGGAAAAAATAAAAACATCCCAGAAAAGATGAAGGCTGTAAAATTTGGAGTTAGGGACAAATATATTATTACAAGTAGGATATTTTATGTCAAGCGGTATTGCGCAAATGTTGGCATCAGACTATTGGAAGTAATAAGGAGGTGGAGGGGAAATTGTTTAGCAACTTCCAGTACAGTATCTTTCGGGTGAATTAATTTCCAACTTTTAAATATGGGTTAATTTTGAGTGAAGCACTGGTGTAATTACATTGGTCCCTTGAGTTACATTATTAATTGGTTCCAGGATGACCATTGTACCGTATGTTGAAACCATTGTATCATGAGTCCAAATCTCCATGGAAAACTACTAATTGGTTCTGGAGCCCCAAAGGGTGGGGTGTAACACATAAACAGGATCTGAACATGGTGCACGTGCTGAAAACAGATATTAGAGGCTAAAGCATGGAGGTTAGAGGTTGATATCAGTGATGGTTTATATCTGTTAAATTGAGTCTTACGACTGTTAGTGATGAGCAGCAGGGGCAATATTCGAATTTGCCATATTTCGTGAATATATGGTAGAATATTCGTCATATATTCGCGAAAATTCGTATTCGAGATTAAATCTGCAATGTAAAAATTGCGTAAGATTATTTTCGTGATTTTGAAAAATCTTTAATGTAAAAATCGCTTAATGCGAAGCAGGTCAGAAACAAATATTTTAGCACTATAGAATATAGTGCTATATATAAATTTTTTAGAATATTCAGCATTTTTTTCCATCTGAAGTTTTGATTCCTCCCTGCTTAAGTTGCTTGTGGGCCAATGGCTCATTGGACCACGAGCAAGAAGCAGGGAGGAATCATGTTTTCAGATGGAAAAATATTCAAAATATCAGCGAATTCTCAAAGTTGCGATATTCGCGATAAATATTCGTAATTCGAATATTTGCACTCAACACTAACGACTGTATCTTAAACCAATATGTTCTGGCAAAATGTGTTCAATAGGCAGGACGCTTGCATTCATATTACTCACAGGTTCACATAGATCCTCATTAAAAAGAGGGCATGAGATTTCTGAGACGGATGTGATGAATTGTTTCCTTAACACGACACAGCTGTACACGGTGCAGTTGTTATTTTCAGCATATAGAGTTGTATCAGGCTGTAGAAGACAACAGTAAAGAAAGTCAAGGTTGTAAAAATGTTAGCAAGTTCTTAAAGATATTTCCAGTGCTTCCCATTATAGGTACAGTGTATACAGGAAGCAACCGATGCATGTTCAGCCTAATTTTTATACTTGAATATTGTCATTTCCCTAAGGCATCTACCAAGGTGTTGTCCTACCATAAGAACTGGAGGAGGGCTTTTATCAAGACTATCAAGTCCTGATTCCCCCTTTCTCAGCCAGATGTATGCACATTAGGGGTTTACATTGATCTTGATACTGCCCTGCATGTCAGGTGAGATTCTCAGCAAACTAACCCTGGGGGTAAATTCTAGATCTGTCTGCATGTTCCCACGTTTTTTACTTTTAAAAGACGCAGCCCAGTCTTTGGTCATAGCCTTTGGGATAATTTGCTGCAGTTTTTTTGAGAAGTGAATACTTGGCTTAGGAATATATGAAAATACTTTTCTAGGCTATATTCGCCAAGAAGTACCCTATAAGTTCTATATTAATACTATCAATTATTTTCTATATGACAATAGATTGACTGATCATTAGTTCTCCCAAATCTCCCAATGTCAATATTTCTGGACCAATGAGGCTGCTCCCATTAAAGGGATCTTCCATTTTCAAAAAAGAAAATGACCAAGAGGGAAATATTGTATTTAATTATGAAAAAAAAAAATGCAGATTCTGGTAAATCCTCTATAGTTTCAGCACTGTTGCCCTGGTGCCCACCATCACTGCAGTAATGTCAGCATATTAACAACATGTGACCACTGCAGCCAATCATTGGCGTCAGCAGTTGAAAATGACTATGTGTGTACAGCTCCTATAAGTTTCTTTCATCTGTCACATACTTAATTAACTCACTGCCTAGGGGAAAGGATGAATGGAGTATCAATATAGGATCGGACTACACAGGGTCTGTTTGTAGTCTGTTACCATGGGAACACGTAGATCTACATAGAAGCTGTATACACTTTGCAAGACTAGTTGCAGCATTACTTCTTTTTCATTTTAGATGCTTTAGAATAATAGGATGGACATGGTTTTTAAATATTACCAATGTAATCAATAGAAAAAGTGATGTATGAACATACCTTCATGAGTTTGTAACTGCCGCCATAGTTTATAACGCAATGGGTTTGTTCACAGACTCCACAACAGTCGTTTGTGTTCGGTCTCAGCTCAAAGCCCTGTGATTAAAAGTTGAGAAGAAAACCATATATGACATATATATATATATATATATATATACCATATTACTTATATATCATTACTTATATAGACTGTACTTACGATCGGGCACTCTACGTTACAAGGTACATGGGTGCATTTTATCTCTAGTCCCGTTGGGCTATGGTCATCCTCTGCACACACACAGCTCTGGCATTTGTCGGAAAACACTGGTGCTCCAGGCTGCAGAGATACAAGGTCACAGCATGCTCAGAAGGACAGTGAGAAGCATTGTACAAATAGTTAAAGCATCAATATTAGCTAAATAAGAGAAATGTCAAAAAAATTCATTAAGTTTAGCATTGCAATATACATTTTGGATTGCATAACCGGGGTGGTCATAGTGTGTCACAAACACTACAGAACTCGCCTAATAGATATTACGGTAGTTATAAACTCACACTAAGTTTCTGTGGATCTCTGACTATAGAGAATGGCCTTGATGCATTGTAACGACTACATGTTCCTGTCAAGGTGGCCATACACCTTCAATAGCTGTTGGCCAAATGCTCATTTCGCCGACAGCTATCTCTCACGACCTCCCCAATTACACTTGGTTCAGGAGAAAAGTGGTTATGTAAATGGAGATAGAGGAGGAAGCCTGTGGAAAGATACCCAGGCAGTAGATTAACTCTAGTCGGGACAAAAGGATGAGGTGTTAAAATTCAACATGCTTGATCCAGATTTGGGAAAATATTTGTCATATATTCGCGAAATCAGGATAATTTTTTTGATTGCAAAAAATCGGCAATGTGATATTCTCATAATGCGCACAAAATACAGGCGTGGGTCACTTTTTCTACATTTTCCAAGCTGCTAGAAGTTTCCTGAGACCGGAGAAAATGGTTGGCACAGCAGAACATTAAAAACGGTTTTATATGCAGATAGAGTGCTCCAATATATTCGCGATTGTGCTAATCGCCACTAATGATGCGAACATTTTAGCGTGAAACGTGAAACTTCACATTTTAGCAGGTCTGCATTTATGTATGGACAGCACTACCTAACACACTGCACTGCAACAACTACACTATATCGGGATATAACCTACACAGACTATCTGTATTATATATATATAAGCTATCTAACTATCTAATGTAATGTAATGAGTGGAAAGCACAGAGCACAGCAATGACACTGCTCTCTCTTTAGAAAATGGCTGCTGGGGAGGTTCTTATATAGTAAGGGGCAGCTTTCCTATTGGTTGCTAGGGATATTACTAAGCTCAGACAAAGACATTGCAGCCTTCTCATTGTCCCACAAGCAAGAAGGGATGGTACTGATTTAAAAAAATCTAGACTATATTCGAAATTATGAAAATATATCACTATAGTCTAAATATTAGCGAATTCTCAAAGTGCTGATATTCGCGATTAATATTCGCAATTCGAATATTCGCGTCCAACACTAGTAATTGCAGCATTGAATAATTGTCTGCTGTGCCTAAACCCATTTGGTTATGTGGTGCAGAGAGAGTTCCCTTGATTTGCCTCCAAATGTTCAACTATTATCTGCATGAGAACCTGTTTCCAGGAGTTTAATTCCCCTACAGCACCAGTACAGGGTTAGTGAAGCAATACAATGGTGCTTCCTGAGATCTATGATGTTGTAGTCACTCTGATTAATTGATTTAATGTCAATAAACTATCCCAGATAGTGGAAAAGAATATGGAGTTCCTTAAGCCTATAGAACAACTTACCAAATATTCAGCGTTTCCATGCACACAGACATTCTTACGAACTGCAAGACAGCAAAACAGATATAAGTTGTTTTAACTAGCATACAACTGGTTAAAATGTTTGAGGTAACTGGGAAATGTATTGTCATTTATAACTAATGAAAGTTGGCGATCGGCTACCAATACAATGTGACCAAGTTGACTAGTGTCTTATCCTGTATGATTTGACATTTTTTTTGCCTAATTTTTTCTTTATTTGCTTGAAGAAGCCATCTTACATTAAAAAAAAAGGAAAAAAAAAAAAGAGAAATCTCTCAATGTTAAAGGGTGATAAAACCTACTGTATGTTAAAAGAAAATTGAGTGCGCAAGCGCTCTGGCCTTTCAACATTCATGGCTCTGCTCGGTTTTCGAATGAGTATGGATGCCATGTACTTTTTATAAATCTGAATTCCTCTCCCTTAATAAGCCTAGTAGAGCCAATGAAAACCAAAGAGACGGAGAGCTTTGAGCAGTTGGCGGTGCAGGTAAAAATTAGCACCAATTTTTTTCCACTGCATGTTAATGGGATTGTGGAAACCCCATTTACTTGCATGGGAGGCAGTTTGAGTATGGAATTTCAGCATGGGAATCTTTAAACCTAGCCTCATACATATTTAAAATATACATAACAATTTTATTTATAAAAGCAGAAAGCTAAAACTAAGGTAAATCAAAAAGATTATAAAAATGTATATATTATCTAATTATTTGTCCATTGAGTCTTCTTTTGCAACAACAAAAAACATCACTAGCATTAAGATAGCCTTAGCAAAAAAAAAAAAATTAAGATCTTAAAGAGATTTTCTGGTACTAGCAATTGAATAGATCCCAGATCAACATTCTATATAACTACCAGTAACCCTATTGATGACATATTAGATTGGTGGGAGTCGAAACAAGAAGGAGCCATGACGTGCCAGCACTAGCACAGCCCCATGCACTGTGTAGTGGCACAGAACTGTTCTGCAAGCTCTGTCCCATTGAAGAGTCACACTCATACCAATCTAATATTGATGACTTACCCTAAAAAATTCCTCATTAGGTTCTGGAAAGCCCATTTAAGTCCTGAGCAGTTTAGAATATTGTACTGATTTAGGTCAATGGCAGCAAAATTAATTACATCATCAAATAGAAAATAATGAAAAAAGGATCTCCCAGGGCCCATGGAAAATCTGATATTAAGCACATACCGCATGTGTAGACAGGACAGCAATGTCCATCTGGAATGCTTCCAACCACTTCATAGCCAAGCTTACAGTTGGGGGATTTCGTTGAGCATAATTTAGTGTCACATTCTAAATGGAGGAAAGAATATCATAATTAGCCTTATGTCAGCACATACTGTCTACATGTTCATTCACATCAGAACTCTTTATGTAGTGTAACTATGAAGGAGACACCAGTACTTACTGCACACGGTCTCATTACAGCAGCTATCAGTGGGACTGATCTGGATCTCTGGATAGAAACCTTCCAGATTACAGGTCACTTGATTCATTTCTTTACATTTATGTTCTTGACAAGTGATTCCAATACCACCTTCTCGGCAAATGCAGTCCTGGCAGTTATGCTGGAACTGTTCCCCAAACTGTAAGGACACAATATTAATAAAAATTTAACAAAATCTAAATTTAAAATGCAAAAACATGGTATGCTTTCGAGTAGCATACATAATACAGCACCCATCGGTCTTCACTGGTCTCTTCTTCCTGGTCCCTCTTGAACAACAGGAAATGACCTCAGCCAGTGATTGGCTGAGTGTTCTTTCTTGAGTACTGCATCTAGAGGGACCTCAAAGTAGAAACCAGCTGAAGTGTCAGAATGAAAATGACAAATATCAGTAAGTATCACTTTTTAAATGCCCTTTATTTCTGAGTCTTTTAAAAAAAAATGTTAGTGGCTGACAACCCCTTTGATAGTCTTCCTTCTTTGACTTCTTTGAAGTTGTCAATTTCTACTTATCTCAGACAGCAATACAAAGATTTCTGGCCCAGCTGCTTGTAATGTGATGTACATTTACAGCCATGGCCTGGTCAACATTTTATAGAGAATGGCTAAAAGGTTGAAAGGATGCCAGAAGAATGACTTACTTGTCGTGGTATGTTGTCCGTTCCAACACATCCTGAAAGAACAGAACAATACAAGTGAGATGCCGTGGTTCACTTAACTAATGCTTCAATATTTGCCCCTTATTTTTCGTCTTCTAGCTTGTACCATGTTATAGTCGACTGAGAAATCCTGAAACCAATATTTCCCAGGTAAGCTGCTTAACCACCTACGATTTTCATTCCCCTCATTACCCCGAGGTAATGAATATGTAACACCGCTTCATAATATACAATAGATATGTTATGTATATTTCTACTAACAGGTGAATAACATCCTACTCATTCTTACCACAAGTTTCCACGCAAATGTCCACTGCTTGACTAAAGAGTATTGTACCCGGTGGGCAGAAACATCCTTCAACAGTGCGATTATTTGCTGCAATCTGAGCATTTTCTTTTGGACTGAAAGATAACAGTCATAGTTTAGATGTTTGCATAGATATGTGATGTTATCCCCATCTAGTGGTGACTGTAGGCATTAATACTTATTTTTTATAGGGGAGTTTATTAAGACATTAATTATACCAGTGTTATAAAAAAAAAAAAAATATGAAAAAAAAGCCAACTTTATTAACAGGCATCGACCTGTTAGTAAACATGGCATATCTTCTGGTAGTCCATCAGCCAGAAAAGCAAATCCTCACCAGCTATGAGCTGACATAGATTTTAAAAACATAGAAACATAGAATGTGTCGGCAGATAAGAACCATTTGGCCCATCTAGTTTGCACTATGGTTTACTCCAGTTTCTGGTAACAGTAAATCTCTCAAGCCACTGGAGGCCACGTCACCCTTCTTAATAAACCCCTTCCAATTGGTGGTTAGACCACAATAAAAATATTTTTTAAAATTTAAAATTTTGTACCAAATTTTTAGACTAATTTAACAAGAAAACTGAAATTACTCCAAACTACTGGCTTTCATAATTTTCTGTCTGGTGCATGGACAGTAGGAAATCTTAAAAAACTTATTAAATTTGGCACTTCTCATGATAGCACAGGGCAAATAAAGACTGGCATTCTTAATAAGTCTTAATAAATCGCCCCCTATGTGCATGTAGGTGTTTTGGAGCTCTGCATCAGAAAACGTGATAAAACAGATTCCATGAAATATTAAAAAATACATGAGCACAACATCTTTGACTTAAGGTTAATAAACTATAACTTGGGCTGATTTTTAGCATACACTGCGTAAAATAATTGTCACGAAATTGGGTGTAGTTTATGTGGCCTAAAATTCCATTTAACACTTACGTGGTTTCACATGTTTGTGATAAAACTGGACCACAGGCTTTGTAGACTTTGGATGATGGGCAAGATAATGCTGAAATAAATGAAATCCAATAGTTTATTCCAGTATGTAACTAATAAAAAATAAAAAAGTAGCTTAGTTTTTTTTTTTTGGGGTGAAATGCACTGCTACAAAGTAACTTACGACATTCTGGGGCTCGAGATCTCCAGTCAACGCAAACACCTTGATCTCCACAGATGAAAGCATATTGTTGCAAACTGGTACATTCAATGTTGGAATTTGGAACATGGCAGCTATCAAACTGGCAAGCTTTGTAAAAGTCATTGGGTGACAGGGTCTTGTGGCATTCCTTGAATGGTCTTTTCATTGCAAATACAAAAAGAATAAAACATTATTTGGGGCAAGTAAAAAAAATATATAATTCCAACTAATATGTGAAAAAAAGCTATAAAATGCTTACGCTTCCAAAAGGAGGTCGCATAGAGGTGACGGTTTGCAGGGGGTTGGACGCACTGTGACTTTGGGGGGTACTGTCGGTCTTAAGTGACTACATTCTGGTTTCCTTGGATCTGATACAACCCAGGCATCAGCCATAATTTCACAGTTCGATATAATAGTACCATTAGGCAACCTGCAGTCATCCGTTTTGTTGTTGGTGCAAGTACCTATAAAGGATGAATTTCTATTATTTCTAGAATTCATGATATTCCTAGTAATTGTTTTTTTTCCATACAGATCAGAATATTAGAGTTTACAGTAAATTGTTAATGTGTACCTAAACTTTTATTTTATATTTAATAATTCAACAGTTTGAATGGTAACAGGAAACTGTGCAATGTATTTTATTAAAGGAAAGTATCTACTTCTGGATTTGTTTAGTTGTTTCTGCATACTATGCTGCCTCACATAGCTGTTTTATGTGATAGAATATGCAGCATATTTTTGCTATGTGAGCACATCCTCATGGATTTCACCATGAAAAGCATTCTGCAGATTGCTATGTACTATGATACTGGAAACTGCAGAAGGCAAACAGTGAAAACAATTTAACTGGACCCTATTGCAAAAATGTTTTTCAACCTAAACTGCATACATTAAAGTAATAAAAAGTCCAAAGGTGTCCATGACCTTTAATAACTGTGGAGAAGTGTTACCTTTGATTACCATATATCATAGATAAACATGTAAAAATACAGTATCATTCAAAACTGACTTCCAGTAGTGCAAATTTTGTATTAAGTGCAGTGTGTACTGTGTGTTTCATGTGGTTGCATGCACAAGGCCTTACTGACTGCAAACATTTAGAAGGCGACATGATGGGATTTTGTGAAACTGTAGGAATCTCAAAAGTGCATTTAGTAAGTGTCTCTAATGACACAAATAATATGACCTCCAAAATGTAACTTAATATATTATAAGGGTATTTTAAGTACTGATTGGTTCTGTCCCTTTAATTCTGTTCCCTTTTATTATTACCATTCTGTGTAATGATGTTCCTTGTAAATGTAGTACCCATCCCCCATTGTGCTGATAACAACACATTCCTAAGTGATCTGATGGGAAAAACTGTGGTCTGCTCTAACAATTAATTGGGATTCCACCATGAACTTCATCCTAGGTAGGATATAAGTATTGATTTGCCCTATCTCTTGTACACCCTGGGGTGTCAGTCATGTGTTATAACTTGGTAGACAGACATGTGTTATAGCATGATTGACTGGATCCCTACCCCATATTTAGGCTAGTGATGTTTCTAAACTTTTTTTTATTCTTTATGTAATTTGTTTGTGTTATTGTTTATTTAATCACACTTAGTAAATATATTTATTCACTTAGCCTGCGTAAATTTATTAATTCTTAAATCTTTTGAATTCACGTTACGTTACACTTGTCCAAATGTTACCTTGTTCACAGCAATTAAGCGGTGGATATGCAAAAGTCAACATTATGTATGTTCATGGAATGTATCCAAGCAGAACAAGCAAAGGTTCAATATTTTAAATTATAGCAGTAAAGGAGGGAAATTGACATAAATTATGCATTATAATACCTCATAAGAAAAACTTACCGCACTGCCCTTGTGTGTTATGTCCAAAAAGTCTATATGGCAATTTAACCGAGAAAGACAAACCATTGTATGTGATATTGGTCTCCAATTCTGGTATTTCCACAACATAATTAATGCCAGATTTATACACTTTAACTCCATATTTCTTATAAGGTAATCCAACTATTTCATCATTTATGAGAACCTGTAGACAAATTACACAACAATAAAGCAACCAATGTATAAAAGTCTAAAATAGCCAAGGAAATCAAAGGGAACCTGTCACCATGAAAATGTGAATTCATCTACATGCAGCATGCCATAGAGCAGGAGGAGCTGAGCAGACTGATATGGAGTTTAGTAACATTTGTTTCTGTAGCATTTGCATTTTATTGATTTAAATTCCTGCTTGTTCTGAGCTTTGAAGTCAAGAAGGTGGTCCTATCAGTGATTGACAGCTATCTCTGTATACATAGTCATAGAGGGAAGGCTATCAATCACTAATAGAACCACCTCCTTGACTCCGAAGTTCAGAATGAGCAGAGATATAAATGTATACATTGCAAGTTTTACTGAATCTTTTCCCATAAAACAATATAACAATCTGCCCAGCTTCTGCTTTGTCACACGCTGCCTGCAGCTCATACTCCATGTTCTACATGACAGGTTTCCTTTAAGCATTTGTGTTTTAGAGGATCTCTTGCAGGAAATCCCCTTATATCAGTACTGGTGGCTGACATTCAAATAACCAACTCCTCACATTAGCTGTTTAAGGTGGCAAACTGGTAAAGCAGCATCTTAACATTTTTGGCCAGTAATTACTAAACATTGTTTATGGATGTCTTTATCTTCTAGTTTATGGAACCATACAACAGTAGGGTGGCCGTCTCATGGTCTGTTATACATATGTTTGGTCCATCCTACCTGTAAGCTTATTGGTATCAAGCTTTTTGCTTTAATGCGTATTATCTGCGATTCATGCTGGACAATGATATCACGAGGGCAAGAGACTCGGTCTTGTGCTCCGCAATCATAGTTATCAATGTATACTCCAAAGTTGTCAATCTTCTTTTCAATTTCCTCCACTAAGGTATAGGTGCAGTTGCCTTGGAAACTATAATAGGTCCCATCAAATGTGATATAATGGGGGTCTCCCCAGCCATTGCACACACCTAAATAAGAAAATGAAGGATAAGATTTACAGCAGTTATCAACATTTAGATTTTTTAGCATGTTATATATATACACTTTTACAGTTAGTTTCAGGGACCCTATCTCTAACCTAACATTATGCTTTTGACACATTTTATAATTCAGAGCAGAAACACTCACAATCACACTCCCAGTGCCAGCAGCAGAGGTCTTCATCTGGTACAGCTATGGGTTGAAGACCATTAGCACATGTGATCTTAGGTGGTGGTTCACACTTGAGTTCAATGATCTCTACTGTGTTGTTTTCCAGACACCTAGCCATGGTGCAGTTACACAGCATCCAGGTTTCATTATGCTGGAAAGACAAAACACAAATGTAAGTGATAAATATAATTCAAATGAGTATTCATGATAATGATTATTCATGATAATTCATGCCCCAGAAGTATGTCTATTACTAGACATTCCAAGAGAGTAGGCAAGTATTGTCTAGAACAATAATAGAAAGGAGCACTAATCTATTAGAACGCTGAAATTCCTGAACAACTTTTAACGAGTCTAGAGAGGGAAACTAGCAAATAGACCTCCACCAATTAGTAGAATGACTCATACTAATATGAAAGCAGCACAGAATGGTCGAAATATGAGGTGCTTGCCACAAGAACCTTGGAGCTATGATGCTCCAATTAGAGTTCTTTTCAAGGTATGAGAAGAATGAAGTAGCAACAGTGCTAAGAAACTGTGGTGCCACTTTGTCTCCCATCAGCTCCACTTGGCTTTTCCATTTGGTTGCATGGTCTCTCATTGACTATAAAGGGCTAAACATGCCTCACCCAACCTCTGATGAACCATCATCTAACAGAGGGGCTTGATGCATTTCTAACTCCCCTGCCACTTTATTTCATAAATTCACAGTAGTTGGTCCTTCACGATTCAGACATTGATGGAAATTCCTACATATATACCATCAATGCCTTTAAAACGTACCTGTCATTTCAAATACGTTTTCACAATAAGCTGCTATAGGCGTGCAAATGACTGATAACACTATATCTGACCATCGCATGACCTGACATTTTCCCCTGCATGCTGCACCTCTAATGCTCAATTGTCAGAGCTGGTGGGTGGAAAATAGCTGTAATGATGTCTACCCATAGACTACACATATAGATAAGATATTCTTGCACAGTACTGAGCTGAATTGATGTGAATAAAGCACTTAGTGTGAAATGTCACATTTATTATTAGAGGCTGAATCATGTCTCCCTCTCTTTGTTTTTAAATGATGTTTACTGCTTTGCCTACTATCCTTTCCATAGACTTCTATGGGACAATGTTTTCTAATCTTTCAGTGAGCAGGCAGCCCATTTTAGTTTTAACAAAATGCATCTATCACAAATTACAGAGAGAAAGTCAATTTAGAAAATAGGGATGAGTAAGAAAACAGCTGATCAGTCTAGTACAAGGCATTTTCTCTGATCAGCTATATTACAAAGTTTCTCATATTTACACGTAATATTGATTTATGCAGTTGTATAAAAGCACAGTGGCCATTTAAAGTATGTGTTTCATCTTTCATGTTAAGCCTTCTCTCTCCCACTTTCTCTGTTTTCAATAAATAGTTCTTACTTATCATCTAGAATTTACTTTAAACTATTGCCTGAAGAAAAGACGTAGTAAAATACGATTCAATTCATTATTAAGATTGAGGAAATTATATAACGTCCATCCAAACAATTTTATTTAAACATTATCTATCCCTCCATTGGTATTTTGTAAAATAATATTAGAAAAGGGGCCCACTGACTTCATACACAGTTACTGTGAAATAATCGAATGTGACATTTTGTTTCCACTAGAATCTGTGGGACTGTAATGGCCCATCAGCTTCCCTCATGAAAACTAGAGGGAAAATGCATATATACAGTTTTGTACATATGCTTTTTACTTACCTCGCGATATGGGTCAAATGGACAACCAGGTTTTTTACTTGTTGACATGACCATAGATGTTGTAGTTGTGGACTTTGTTGTTGATGTTGTGGTTGGCGTTGTAGTAGAAGTCTGTGTTGGTGTGCTGGTGGTAGTTGTAGTGTTGGTTATGATTTCCGGTGGTATGGTGCTGCTTTGTGGTGGTGTTGAAGGACTTGTGGTGGTGGGCGTTGTAGTAGTAGTCTGTGTTGGTGTGCTGGTGGTAGTTGTAGTGTTGGTTATGATTTCCGGTGGTATGGTGCTGCTTTGTGGTGGTGTTGAAGGACTTGTGGTGGTGGGCGTTGTAGTAGTAGTCTGTGTTGGTGTGCTGGTGGTAGTTGTAGTGTTGGTTATGATTTCCGGTGGTATGGTGCTGCTTTGTGGTGGTGTTGAAGGACTTGTGGTGGTGGGCGTTGTAGTAGTAGTCTCTGTTGGTGTGCTGGTGGTAGTTGTAGTGCTAGTTATGATTTCCGGTGTTGTGGTGCTGCTTTGTGGTGGTGTTGAAGGACTTGTGGTTGTGGATGAGTTGCAATTCCAGTGATTAACTCGTAGCTCGCATTCTTTAGTGCAAATGACTTCGTAACAAGTTTCATTTATAAAACCAGTAGTTATTGTTTGATCTGTAAATTAAAAAAAATATTTACATAATTATTGGAAATGGAACATTTCAGTATTTTTTGTACCTACAAAATGAAACATTTTCTTTTTTTAACAGTTCATAGTTACTGGGGTTGCCTGCCTTTGCCTATGCCGTTCATTTCAAAGTTAATAGTCCAAATTTTATATGGAGAAAATTGGACATGGCACCTGAAGAGTGAGTGAAGCAGGTCTGTGAAAGTGGTTCTACAGCTGGGGCTATATGGTGACTGAAAATCATGTGCAAATTGAGATTAAATTTATATGGTTAGGCATTTTAGGAAGATGCAATATTTCTCATGGGGTATATTTCAAACTGCATAATTTGCTCATGAATTATAGACATTATATAGTCCCAGTCTTATGGCTCGTGGATAGCGGCACAGTCTCCATTTACTGGCTCCAACAATAACTATGGGGGAAATGTATCATTCCCCTTACATCTCTTCGTGGCAAATCCACCGGATTTGTGACTTTACAATGCAAGTGTGACTTTTTTAGTCTGCATTTTATGCCACCCTCGCCAAGTGATCCGTGATGTGGGGTGCACACGGCCGGTGCCTGAAAATTGCAGACCCACTGTTTGCAGGCCGCAATATGGGCACAGCCGGGAAATGGCCATGTGCATGACCCCTAACTTTGTTTCTAAGGGAGAGTCCCCTACATACATATAATCACTGCCTAAAGAAACGTTGACTGATGGGATTAAAACACTAAGCTTTATTAAATATATATTAAAAAGGAAATAAGGAGGGACTTATATGTCACATAAAAAATGAAAAGAAAAAAAAACTGTTGCTAATGACCTAAATACAGCTGCAAATTATAGTAGTACACTTGGTCATACATGCTTTATGGCAGATGAGGGACCAGTGGCTACTCAATATTGTAGACTGCAGCGTAGATACTTTACTGTACGCTGCCCACAAATGCACACAGTGGCTCTAAGCCATATCCTGTCTGCTGTAGCGCCTGTTTGACAGATAGGATGCCAGTAGTCACTGTGTGCTATTGAGCCAAAGAACACCCAATGACGGAGTGTACTGAGCCAGGGGTCGGGGGAGCCAATATCAGCACCAACCCCCATTCCACCTCCACATGCTCAGACACCTCTCCTTCCTACCGGCAAATGCAGCGGCTATGCTATACATGTTGTCCATACAATTCACTAAGTCTGCTGTCCATGATCCTATCTATAGCTCTACACATTTCGCCGTAGGGCACATCAGGAGCTAAGGATCCCTAATCTAAAGATAGATAAACAAACATATTGGTATAGTCTGGCAATTATTGGTAAACTACGAGATTCACCCAATGTTGCCAATGCAAATGTACTGTATTAGCACTCTTAATAATGTACTAGGGTGTAGACTTTAGATTGGATTCAACAAGCAATTTCTGAGTCAAACACAGGAGTGGATACTACAGAAAAGAGATATAATCGGTATTTCCTGCATACCTTTCCTTCCCTTTGTATCCACTACTGACTTTGGTGGAAAAAACATAAAAGTGCATCAAAAACCACTTGTGTTACTCCAACCTGTAGACTGCAGTAAATCCTGCTTAAACTTCTGTAAGAAGCTAATGCAAATTAAAATATATTTTTATTTTCATGTTGCAGAAAAAATCTGCTGCAAGTTCATCATCTGCACAGATTCTGCAAGATTCGCAAGAATAGGTCATCAATATCTCCAGCACAGAAAACCCCTTTAAATATTTTGAGTGTTGGGAAACCAGAGATGTTTAGGTCTATATATGAGAAATAAACTCTGATGGCTAATACATGACTGAAAGGTATATTCCAATTTCAGGCATTGATGGCATATCACTAGGATATGTCATCAATGTCAGATAGGTGCAGGTCCCACCTCCAGGACCCACCCCTATCTCTGGAATGGGACCACCTCTCTATTCACCACTACTGGACTGTCGGAAATAACTTGGCTATTTTCAGAGGTCCCTAGCGGTGAACCGAAGGTGCTACGCATGCACATCTCCTCTCCCTTCACTTCAGTGGCCTTGTTCTGGAGATATAAGTGGGTCCCAGAGGTGGGAGCTACACCTAGCTGAAATTGATAGCATATAATAGCGATATGACCTCAATGTCTGACATGGGAAAACCCCTTTAAGATATAGATTTTTTTACTTTGGTAATTGTAATGCTAAGTACTATTTAAATGAAAAACCTGTCAAACCGGTATTGTGATTGGTTTGGTATTAAATACTGAATTTCTGTGAATGACATACCTGGTGGATATGGTGTCCCATGGTACAAGCAGACACATGGTGTGGAAGACATGATGGTCGTCTGAGAAGTGGTGGTGGTTTCTGGAGTTGTAACAGAACTAGTAGAAAAGTTTGTGGTTGTTGTTGGACTAATCGTAGTTGTTGCTGGAAACACATACATTACAATATAATTATTTGAGAAATAGCAACAATAATGCAATTATTGTGTTGTAAATTCTGCCATTATGTCATCAATGTGGACAGTATGTGTATAATATTATCTACATACAGTGGATTATGTTGAGGCATACAGGACAGGATGTTTAGCTCACAGAACATTGCCTAGACAGAACACAATTGCATCCACTTTTCAGCTGAGGGCAGATCTAGTGATGTACAAGAATTGGGTTCCTTCAGAACATAGATGTTATAGAAATTTTCTGCAACCGAAAATTGGTGCCACTCAACTGAATGGTGCTTGCTGAAATCCATGTGCTTACCACCAAAATAAATCCCATTCAAATAGATGGAAATGATTTGCTGTGTGTGAAGGCCCCCTTGCAGCTTGTGAAGTTTACCAACAGTGTTCTTATCAATGACAGCAGATAGATATTTTGAAATTAAAGTACTGTGTGTTATTTATGCAGTGATTAAACTTTATTTGAATGAAACCAGAAAACCACTTTAATGGGTTTCCTTGGATCACTATGGTGTTTAACGGACATGCTCATGTAGTTGCTTACCTAGTGTACATACATTGTTTCAGTTAGACCCTCCTGACCTGTTTTGACCATGTAAACTTACCCCTCTGTTTCCATCTTGTGTTTTTGCACTTCCTGTTGCATTATCCAACCAAACCCATGATGCACTTCTCCTTCCTTTGCCACAGCTCCAGCACTGCCCCTAACAACATCCTGCTAGTTTATAGCTCCTCCCACCCAGCTAGTTACATAGACACCTCCCTATCAATGCCCCGCCCATGGACATAACCTCACAGGAAATAAGAAAGAGCGGCATGGACATGGTCATGTGACCACAGCCCACATCAGATGATTTGAGCAATAAAGGTAAAATAAATACATTACAAAATTAGAGCTACCTTCGTAAGTGAGTATTTTAAAGGATGACGATGCAACTAAGAAAACCCCTTTAAGCGTATTTTCATCCTTGTCAGATACATTGTGGATTTTCTGCCACAGATTTTCCTGTGGTAAATCTGCAGAGCTGAATGGTACCAGCAAAGTGGATAAGATTTTAACAAATCTCATCCATGTGGATTTCAGCATTTACAGTGGAGACCATGACAAGATGGTTAGTGGTTCATCCTTCAAGATGTCTGTAATGGATCCGTGTTGGTCCATGTGTACGTTTTTTGCCCTCCATCTGTCATCTGTATTCCATGGACACTGCTAGGCTGAAAATTAATTTCCAGAGCATCTCCTAGCAACCATACGCAAAAACCACGGTCCAAACATGGATGCCATCCGTGTTGTGTCAGTGGTTTTCACTCACTCATAGACGATAATGGGTGTTAGGGATTCATAATCATGCCTCCATGGAGTCACCATGGACCCACAGCTCATGGAAAACCACTGCTGTGTGAATACACACATTAAAGTCAATGGTTACGTGAGTGGTCCGTGGAGACCACAGACAGCGGACATCCATGATTCACTGAAGTGTGAAAGAGTCATCAGTCTGGATGAGCGATGCAAAACCCGTCCATTTTCCATTTTCACTACACAAGAATGGAGTCTGTGTGCTCAAAATATTTTCCACAGACTTAGGCCCCATGCACACGGCCGTGTTTCACGGCCGTGTGCGGGCCGTGGAACCGCGGCCTGGATCCCTCCTGAGAGCAGGAGCGCACGGCGTCACTGGTTGCTATGACGCCGTGCGCTCCCTGCTGCCGCCGCAATACAGTAATACACTGGTATGATCTATGCCGTGCGGGTAATCCGCTGCGTGAAAGACAGCCAAGCCCCGCTCCGGACAGCAGAGACACCGAGCAGTAACATGATTGATAATGCTCCGTGCCTCTCTGTGACATTTCTACTATATAATCACGGTGAGATACAGCTGTCACTGTGATTTTGTAGTAAAAAAATCACAAAGAGGCACAGAGCATTAGCAATCATGTTAATGCTCCGTGTCTCTGCTGTCCAGAGTGGGACTTGCCTGTCATTCACACTGCAGATGACACGCACGGCATCTGCTTGTGTGAAACAGCCCTAAGGGCTAATACACAGTGGGTCTGCAATACACGGGCACCAGCCGTCTGCACCTTGCTTCACTTGAATGGGTCTGCAATCCGGTTCTATTTTTTTGCGATGCGGACGGATCACGGACCGATTCAAGTTGAATGGGTCTGGATCCGTCTGTGGAATCCACATTGATGTTGCCTGTGCATTACTGACCGCAAATTGCGGTCCTCATGCACGTAATGGCCGACCAACGGCCATGTGCATGAGCCCTTATTTACTTGAATTAACAAGTCTTGCACTAAAATCTGATCAAAGGAGTGCTTTGATTCATTTCTCTGCAAAGACCGACAGCCTGCACAGAAAATTAGAGAAGTGAACTGACCCATTGACGATAATACTTTGTCAGTGTTCAGTCCACGGACATGAACATTGCTCATCTGAAGAACCTACAAAGCTATGGGGGAGATTTATCAAACTGGTGTAAATTAGAACTGGCTTAGTTGCCCATAGCAACCAATCAGATTCCACCTTTCATTTTTCACAGCTCCTTTGAAAAATGAAAGGTGGAATCTGATTGGTTGATATGGGCAACTAAGCCAGTTCTGCTTTACACCAGTGTGATAAATCTCCCACTCTGTCCCACCTCTGCACCCTAGCGATATACCCCCAAAGTCTGAGATGGGAATTCCTCTTTAACCGCTTCCTACAATCTCACGCTACATGGGTCGCTACATTTAGTTGCATTGCCTGGCAGAATAAAACTTCATATTCACACTACTCCTGATAATAATAAAAAAGGTGTGTACTACACTCCCCAACTCCTACCTAGTGCTGGCAATAGTTTAGCATGGTTAAAAATGCAGATGAAAGAGGGCTCCTGTGGCCTAATGACAGTTTTCTCTATTACTGTGCATAGAAAGAAAGCTATCATTCAGCAGCAGGGGGGTGGGAGCTAGTAGTCCATAAATATCAAGGACTCCAGATCGCACCTACATCATTGAAAGTTTTCCTGGCTTGGCTTACACCTAATAAATTGTGATTTTATGGAAACTACTGGAAGAAAGCAACTGAGTATAATCAGGGCTTCTGTCACTACTTCAGGACAGGGCAGCATAAACCAGGTTCACTTTAATTGGAGACACCTTACTAGTTGAGGTAGATGTGGATTTAATGTGCTTTTATGAAGTATTTGAGGTTGTGCTAATCATGATACAATAGTGTGAGAGTGCTGGCAACAGTGGATTAGGAAGCTGAGATTGTTCATGATGTCAACTCGTTTTTATAATTACCGTTTTGGCCTTCGCTAGGTGGTGTTGGCGGTGTTCTGATTTCTACACTGGGCGCTGTGTGAGAATAACATTAATATTGTTATATACTTTAAGACAGACTTAAAGAAGACAAGAACAACCCTCTCACACTGATTACAATTATAATTCACATTGATTATACATAGACAAATCTGTGGATTTTGTTACAGATTCACCACAGATTTAAAGGCAAATCCACAACCTAATTTTTTTCACTACAAAATATGTCTAGTGTGGACATGCGCTAAAAGTATGTTAAATAGAATTTGCCTGTTTGTTATTATATAACTACATATTAAGCTTGGTGTTATGGCAGTTTTTGCAAAAATTGTGGCAAACACCTGAATTGTGATTGCAACTGATAATACGCCACAATTTATGTATTTTAACACCGCCATATACAGCTAAGGGTACTTTGACACTAGCGTTTTTATTTTCCGGCATAGAGTTACGTCCTAGGGGTTCTATACCGGAAAAGAACTGATCAGTTTTATCCCCATGCATTCGGAATGGAGAGCAATCCGTTCAGGATGCATCAGGATGTCTTCAGTTCAGTCTTTTTGACTGTTCAGGACGGAGATAATACCGCAGCATGCTGCGGTTTTATCTCCGGCGCAAAAAAACTGAACACTTGCCTGAATGCCGGATCTAGCATTTTTTCCATAGGAATGTATTAGTGCCGGATCCGTCCTTCCGGTGTGCACATGCGCAGACCTTTAAAAATGTGAAGAAAAATAGAAACGGATCCGTTTGTCCATATCCGTTCTTGCAATGCATTTGTGTCCATTTGCATGCAGATTACCGGATCCGGCCGGCAGTTCCGGCGACGGAACTGCTTGCCGGATCACTCTGCTGCAAGTGTGAAAGTAGCCTAATAACTTTCAATGTACACCACATGACTGATAAAATTAGAACTCAATACAAAAATGTGGTTTAAAACACAGTTTGGGTTACCATATTATGGATGGAACAGCTGAAATAAATAGAAAAATATGAAATTAAACAATACGCATTCATCTTTAATTGTTCTACTTACTTGGAATTCTGGTCGTTATAGTAGTTGTAGTGGTGGTTGTTGGTGATATAGTTGTAATCTCAGAAGTAGTGGTTACTTGTGATGAAGTTGTAGTCTCAGAAGTGGTGGTTGTTGGTGATGAAGTTGTAGTCTCAGAGGTGGTGGTTGTTGGTGATGGAGTTGTAGTCTCAGAGGTGGTGGTTGTTGGTGAAGTAGTTGTAGTCTCAGAGGTGGTGGTTGTTGGTGATGAAGTTGTAGTTTCAGAGGTGGTGGTTGTTGGTGAAGTAGTTGTAGTCTCAGAGGTAGTGGTTGTTGGTGATGTAGTTGTCGTCTCAGTGGTGGTGGTCGCTGGTGAAGTAGTTCTAGAAGTTGTAGTCTCAGATGTGGTTGTTGGTGATGTAGTTGTTGTAGTTGTAGTAGTTGTATAAGGTGTAGTTGGGCAATAGTCAGGTAAAGGCCGGCAGCAGTACACACTGATCTCATAGTTGTAGCACACTGGCTTGTATCCTATAAGATCTTTGTTGTTACAGATGAGCCCAATGGAGACATCACAGGTCACCATCTGTCCCAACTGGTATAATGGCTTATCTGGGTATTTCGTTGCTCTGCAGGAAATGTTCTCTGGTTTCATATCACCCTCACACACTTCAAATCCAGCATTCTTGATGTTCTCATATGTCTCATAATCTCCTCCATTGGGTTCATATTTAGGAGTACTCACATCAAACCATTGTGACCACTTGCAATCAGGATCACAGTTATGAGTTGCTAGATAAAAAAAGAAGTAAAATACATAACATTAACCAAGTAGACTTACTTAATATGAGTTCTAGAGAACAAATTAGCCTGGGCTGACACAATGCGGCTTCCAGTTGTGGCCGACACATTGCAACCTACAGTTGGTACACAATTTAGATGGCAATACTTTAACTTCAAAATCCTGTTATCATTGGCAGCTGAGGAAGGGCCTTAAAGTTTAGCATAAAAAGGGTTTTCCGAGATTTTAATACTGATGACCTTTCAGAGTACATTGTATAGCAGCTATGTCCGGTATAACACTCAGCCCCACTCACTTCCATGTGGCTGAACTGTGTCTAGGCCACATGACAGATGAACATGCCGTCACTGGCTTAGGAAATGTTGCGAGAAGGCCAGTGCTCACAGGAGCGCCGTTGCCTTCTCAAACAGCTGTTTGGTGGGGACCCTGGTTGTCAGACCCGACCAATAAGATACTGATAACCTATCCAGAGGTTAGGTCATCAGTATTAAAATTACAGAAACCCCATTTTACTGTGTAAAAGCTACTAACAGGAATGAACAAATATCACAGGCCTTCAATCCTGAATTCCCCTTTCCCCTGGTTCTTATGGGGAAGTATTTAGAAAACATTATACTTTTGTTATTTTCAATCCATTTCTACTTTTGTCTTTATATTGGTTTCTGCATGCAATTTCTAAAGCCAATATCAGTAGTGGATTATAAAATGAGAGAAAGTATAAAGAACAGATACGACTTCTCTTCTTTTTAATTCATTTCTGATTTTGGTTTCCAAAACTGCATGCTGAAACCTGACAGTGCGGTCATACTCTCTTAGATACCTTTGTGCAGCATGACAAGGGGAAAAAAAACAAAATGGCCACATGATTTTTCAGCAATTGTGCAGTAGTTTTACCCTCAAAACCACCTGACTATTAACATAACTTTTAATGGGCATGTAGTTTGGTGGGTTAAACTGTGGTATGGCTGTAAAAATCATGTACTCATTATCAATCATTAAACCGCACCCATCAGGAATGGGCATCACATGCTTCTGGCCAACTCTATATGTGCCCGTAACCTCACCACTCCTGCTGATCTAATAAACCAGTAGTATACGTGGAGGAACCACTGGCACTTGCTCTCCCCATTTTACAGGTCACATGGCACCACCAACATGACTTTTTTTCAATGACAGATGAATGCCAAAATAAAGAAAAGAAAGGAGCACTTCATGTGCAGGACTATAAAACAAGGGGAGTAATGCAGGTATGGGTAAACAGTAATACATTAATAGGGTGATGTGCTGCGGGCATGACAGATATACAAGCATGGTACAAATTCTCCGGACTTCTGGCCTGGATCCCAACCAGCATAAACAACAGTATCTGTGGCCGGTAGTAGTAGTGGAGAGAATATCACCAATATAGGATTGGTGCTATACTGTCCTCAGGGGTAGAAAGGCTAATCCCATGTAGTTATTTCTAGTTTCAGTTTATTAGGGCATCAAATCAATACATTTCAAAGGTGAAAAGCCATCTTCATTGGGCTCAATCCCAGATGAAAAATGGTTGTTCACATTCAAAATGTGTACTTTTGATGCAGTAATAAACGAAAACTAGAAGTAGCTATACTGGATTTACTGTTCAATCCCTGAGGACATTACCAGAATGTTGATTCTCTTTTTGCTGATATTGTCTCGACTACTGAATAAAAACTACACTTCCTGGAATGTGGTCTGGTGTCTACCTCTTGGTGACTGAGGAAATGCCTGCTCAGCCAATTACTAAGACAAGTCACCACTGCACTAAGATCAGTTTTTTATTCATTTTTTATTTAAATATTCTGAGGTTTTTAAAAATAATTATCATCTTACAGATAAGCCTTTCGAACGGGCGTTTTCACCACCAATATTTATGGCATATCCACAAAATATGCCATAAAGATCTTATACTTGGGGTTAACACCTTTGCAACACCACCAACTGATAAGGTTCACGCTATACCACACATTTGAAAAAAGGACAAAAAAACAGTACTGTGGTTTTAAACTATTTTGGTTACTTGGTTATAAATAAAACTGTAGAAATAAATCTAATACTAATTAAATAAATATGCACTAAAGATATATGGTTCCTTGTTTCATTCTTACTTGAAGATGCGGTCACTGATGTAGTTGTAGCAGTCGAAGTGGTTGATGTTGGAGATTCTGGAGTACTTGTGATGACAGAAGTAGTTGTACTCTCAGTGGTGGTGGTTGTTGGTGAAGTAGTTGTAGTCTCAGAGGTGGTGGTTGTTGGTGATGAAGTTGTAGTCTCAGAGGTAGTGGTTGTTGGTGAAAGAGTTGTAGTCTCAGAGGTGGTGGTGGTTGGTGAAGTAGTTGTAGTCTCAGAGGTGGTGGTTGTTGGTGATGAAGTTGTAGTCTCAGAGGTGGTGGTTGTTGGTGAAGTAGTTGTAGTCTCAGAGGTGGTAGTTGGTGATGTAGTTGTCGTCTCAGTGGTGGTGGTCGTTGGTGATGGAGTTCTAGAAGTTGTAGTCTCAGAGGTGGTAGTTGGTGATGTAGTTGTCGTCTCAGTGGTGGTGGTCGTTGGTGATGGAGTTCTAGAAGTTGTAGTCTCAGATGTGGTTGTTGGTGATGTAGTTGTTGTAGTTGTAGTAGTTGTATAAGGTGTAGTTGGGCAATAGTCAGGTAAAGGCCGGCAACAGTACACACTGATCTCATAGTTGTAGCACACTGGCTTGTATCCTATAAGATCTTTGTTGTTACAGATGAGCCCAATGGAGACATCACAGGTCACCATCTGTCCCAACTGGTATAATGGCTTATCTGGGTATTTTGTTGCTCTGCAGGAAATGTTCTCTGGTTTCATATCACCCTCACACACTTCAAATCCAGCATTCTTGATGTTCTCATATGTCTCATAATCTCCTCCATTGGGTTCATATTTAGGAGTACTCACATCAAACCATTGTGACCACTTGCAATCAGGATCACAGTTATGAGTTGCTAGATAAAACAGAAGTAAAATACATAACATTAACCAAGTAGACTCACTTAATATGAGTTCTAGAGAACAAATTAGTCTGGGCTGACACAATGCGGCTTGCAGTTGTGGCCGACACACTGCAACCTACAGTTAGTAAACAATTTTGGTGGCAATACTTTAACTTCAAAATCCTGTTATCATTGGCAGCTGAGGAAGGGCCTTAAAGTTAAGCATAAAAAGAGTTTTCCGAGATTTTAATACTGATGACCTTTCAGCGTACATTGTATAGCAGCTGTGTCTGGTATAGCACTCAGCCCCACTCACTTCTATGTGGCTGAACTGTGTCTAGGCCACATGACAGATGAACATGCAGTCACTGGCTTAGGAAATGTTGCGAGAAGGCCCCAGTGCTCACAGGAGCGCCGTTGCCTTCTCAAACAGCTGTTTGGTGGGGACCCTGGATGTCAGACCCCCACCAATACGATACTGATAACCTATCCAGAAGTTAGGTCATCAGTATTAAAATCACGGAAACCCCATTTTACTGTGTATAAGCTACTAACAGGGATGAACAAATATCACAGGCCTTCAATCTTGAATTCCCCTTTCCTCTGGTTCTTATGGGGAAGTATTTAGAAAACATTATACTTTTGTTATTTTCAATCCATTTCTACTTTTGTCTTTATATTGGTTTCTGCATGCAATTTTTAAAGCCAATATCAGTAGTGGATTATAAAATGAGAGAAAGTATAAAGAACAGATACAACTTCTCTTCTTTTTAATTCACTCCTGATTTTGGTTTCCAAAACTGCATGCTGAAACCTGACAGTGCGGTCATACTCTCTTAGATACCTTTGTGCAGCATGACAAGGGGGAAAAAAACAAAATGGCCACATGATTTTTCCGCAATTGTGCAGTAGTTTTATCCTCAAAACCACCTGACTATTAACATCACTTTTAATGGGCATGCAGTTTGGTGGGTTAAACTGTGGTATGGCTGTAAAAATCATGTACTCATTATCAATCTTTAAACTGCACCCATCAGGAATGGGCATCACATGCTTCTGCCAACACTACGTGTGCCCATAACCTCACCACTGCTGCTGATCTAATAAACCAGTAGTATACGTGGAGGAACCACTGGCAATTGCTCTCCCTATTTTACAGGTCTCATGGCACCACCAACATGACTTTTTTCAATGACAGATGAATGCCAAAATAAAGAAAAGAAAGGAGCACTTCATGTGCAGGACTATAAAACAAGGGGAGTAATGCAGGTATGGGTAAACAGTAATACATTAATAGGGTGATGTGCTGCGGGCATGACAGATATACAAGCATGGTACAAATTCTCTGGACTTCTGGCCTGGATCCCAACCAGCATAAACGACAGTATCTGTGGCCGGTAGTAGTAGTGGAGAGAATATCACCAATATAGGATTGGTGCTATACTGTCCTCAGGGGTAGAAAGGCTAATCCCATGTAGTTATTTCTAGTTTCAGTTCATTAGGGCATCAAATCAACACATTTCAAAGGTGAAAAGCCATCTTCATTGGGCTCAATCCCAGATGAAAAAGGTTGTTCACATTCAAAATGTGTACTTTTGATGCAGTAATAAACGAAAACTAGAAGTAACTATACTGAATTTACTGTTCAATCCCCGAGGACATTACCAGAATGTTGATTCTCTTTTTGCTGATATTGTCTCCACTACTGAATAAAAACTACACTTCCTGGAATGTGGTCTGGTGTCTACCTCTTGGTGACTGAGGAAATGCCTGCTCAGCCAATTACTAAGACAAGTCACCACTGCACTAAGAACAGTTTTTTATTTATTTAAATTATTCTGAGGTTTTTAAGAATAATTATCATCTTACAGATAAGCCTTTCGAACGGGCTTTTTCACCACCAATATTTATAGCATATATTTATGGCATATCCACAGAATATGCCATAAAGATCTTATACTTGGGGTTAACACCTTTGCAACACCACCAACTAATAAGGTTCTCTCTATACCACACATTTGAAAAAAGGACCAAAAAAACTGTACCGTGGTTTAAAACTATTTGGGTTACTTGGTTATAAATAAAACTGTAGAAATAAATCTAATACTAATTAAATCAATATGCACTAAAGATATATGGTTCCTTGTTTCATTCTTACTTGAAGATGCGGTCACTGATGTAGTTGTAGCAGTCGAAGTGGTTGATGTTGGAGATTCTGGAGTACTTGTGATGACAGAAGTAGTTGTACTCTCAGTGGTGGTGGTTGTTGGTGAAGTAGTTGTAGTCTCAGAGGTGGTGGTTGTTGGTGATGTGGTTGTTGGTGAAGTAGTTGTAGTCTCAGAGGTGGTGGTTGTTGGTGATGAAGTTGTAGTCTCAGAGGTGGTGGTTGTTGGTGAAGTAGTTGTAGTCTCAGAGGTGGTAGTTGGTGATGTAGTTGTCGTCTCAGTGGTGGTGGTCGTTGGTGATGGAGTTCTAGAAGTTGTAGTCTCAGATGTTGTTGGTGATGTAGTTGAAGTAGTTGTATAAGGTGTAGTTGGGCAATAGTCAGGTAAAGGCCGGCAGCAGTACACACTGATCTCATAGTTGTAGCACACTGGCTTGTATCCTATAAGATCTTTGTTGTAACAGATGAGCCCAATGGAGACATCACAGGTCACCATCTGTCCCAACTGGTATAATGGCTTATCTGGGTATTTCGTTGCTCTGCAGGAAATGTTCTCTGGTTTCATATCACCCTCACACACTTCAAATCCAGCATTCTCAATGTTCTCATAAGTCTCATAATCTCCTCCATTGGGTTCATATTTAGGAGTACTCACATCAAACCATTGTGACCACTTGCAAACAGGATCACAGTTAGGAGTTGCTAGATAAAACAGAAGTAAAATACATAACATTAAACAAGTAGACTCACTTAATATGAGTTCTAGAGAACAAATTAGTCTGGGCTGACACAATGCAGCTTCCAGTTGTGGCCGACACACTGCAACCTACAGTTGGTAAACAATTTTGGTGGCAATACTTCAACTTCAAAATCCTGTTATCATTGGCAGCTGAGGAAGGGCCTTAAAGTTTAGCATAAAAGGGTTTTCCGAGATTTTAATACTGATGACCTTTCAGCGTACATTGTATAGCAGCTGTGTCTGGTATAGCACTCAGCCCCACTCACTTCTATATGGCCGAACTGTGTCTAGGCCACATGACAGATGAACATGCAGTCACTGGCTTAGGAAATGTTGTGAGAAGGCCAGCGCTCACAGGAGCGCCGTTGCCTTCTCAAACAGATGTTTGGTGGGGACCCTCGTTGTCAGACCCCCACCAATACGATACTGATAACCTATCCAGAGGTTAGGTCATCAGTATTAAAATCACGGAAACCCCATTTTCCTGTGTATAGGCTACTAACAGGGATTCTCTTTTTGCTGATATTGTCTCCACTACTGAATAAAAACTACACTTCCTGGAATGTGGTCTGGTGTCTACCTCTTGGTGACTGAGGATATGACTGCTCAGCCAATTACTAAGACAAGTCACCACTGCACTAAGATCAGTTTTTAATTTTTTAAATTATTCTGAGGTTTTTAAAAATAATTATCATCTTACAGATAAGTCTTTCGAACAGGCTTTTTCACCACCAATATTGATGGCATATATTTATGGCATATCCACAGAATATGCCATAAAGATCTTATACTTGGGGTTAACACCTTTGCAACACCACCAACTAATAAGGTTTACTCTAACCACACATTTGAAAAAAGGACCAAAAAAACAGTACTGTGGTTTAAAACTATTTGGGTTACTTGGTTATAAATAAAACTGTAGAAATAAATCTAATACTAATTAAATAAATATGCACTAAAGATATATGGTTCCTTGTTTCATTCTTACTTGAAGATGCGGTCACTGATGTAGTTGTAGCAGTCGAAGTGGTTGATGTTGGAGGTTCTGGAGTACTTGTGATGACAGAAGTAGTTGTACTCTCAGTGGTGGTGGTTGTTGGTGAAGTAGTTGTAGTCTCAGAGGTGGTGGTTGTTGGTGAAGAAGTTGTAGTCTCAGAGGTAGTAGTTGTTGGTGAAAGAGTTGTAGTCTCAGAGGTGGTGGTGGTTGGTGAAGTAGTTGTAGTCTCAGAGGTGGTGGTTGTTGGTGATGAAGTTGTAGTCTCAGAGGTGGTGGTTGTTGGTGAAGTAGTTGTAGTCTCAGAGGTGGTGGTTGTTGGTGAAGTAGTTGTAGTCTCAGAGGTGGTAGTTGGTGATGTAGTTGTCGTCTCAGTGGTGGTGGTCGTTGGTGATGGAGTTCTAGAAGTTGTAGTCTCAGATGTTGTTGGTGATGTAGTTGAAGTAGTTGTATAAGGTGTAGTTGGGCAATAGTCAGGTAAAGGCCGGCAGCAGTACACACTGATCTCATAGTTGTAGCACACTGGCTTGTATCCTATAAGATCTTTGTTGTAACAGATGAGCCCAATGGAGACATCACAGGTCACCATCTGTCCCAACTGGTATAATGGCTTATCTGGGTATTTCGTTGCTCTGCAGGAAATGTTCTCTGGTTTCATATCACCCTCACACACTTCAAATCCAGCATTCTCAATGTTCTCATAAGTCTCATAATCTCCTCCATTGGGTTCATATTTAGGAGTACTCACATCAAACCATTGTGACCACTTGCAAACAGGATCACAGTTAGGAGTTGCTAGATAAAACAGAAGTAAAATACATAACATTAACCAAGTAGACTCACTTAATATGAGTTCTAGAGAACAAATTAGTCTGGGCTGACACAATGCAGCTTCCAGTTGTGGCCGACACACTGCAACCTACAGTTGGTAAACAATTTTGGTGGGAATACTTCAACTTCAAAATCCTGTTATCATTGGCAGCTGAGGAAGGGCCTTAAAGTTTAGCATAAAAGGGTTTTCCGAGATTTTAATACTGATGACCTTTCAGTGTACATTGTATAGCAGCTGTGTCTGGTATAGCACTCAGCCCCACTCACTTCTATGTGGCTGAACTGTGTCTAGGCCACATGACAGATGAACATGCAGTCACTGGCTTAGGAAATGTTGTGAGAAGGCCAGCGCTCACAGGAGCGCCATTGCCTTCTCAAACAGATGTTTGGTGGGGACCCTGGTTGTGAGACCCCCACCAATACGATACTGATAACCTATCCTGAGGTTAGGTCATCAGTATTAAAATCACGGAAACCCCATTTTCCTGTGTATAGGCTACTAACAGGGATGAACAAATATCACAGGCCTTCAATCTTGAATTCCCCTTTCCCCTAGTTCTTATGGGGAAGTATTTAGAAAACATTATACTTTTGTTATTTTCAATCCTTTTCTACTTTTGTCTTTATATTGGTTTCTGCATGCAATTTCTAAAGCCAATATCAGTAGTGGATTATAAAATGAGAGAAAGTATAAAGAACAGATACGACTTCTCTTCTTTTTAATTCATTTCTGATTTTGGTTTCCAAAACTGCATGCTGAAACCTGACAGTGCGGTCATACTCTCTTAGATACCTTTGTGCAGCATGACAAGGGGAAAAAAATCAAAATGGCCACATGATTTTGCAGCAATTGTGCAGTAGCTTTACCCTCAAAACCACCTGACTATTAACATAACTTTTAATGGGCATGTAGTTTGGTGGGTTAAACTGTGGTATGGCTGTAAAAATCATGTACTCATTATCAATCTTTAAACTGCACCCATCAGGAATGGGCATCACATGCTTCTGGCCAACACTACGTGTGCCCGTAACCTCTCCACTCCTGCTGATCTAATAAACCAGTAGTATACGTGGAGGAACCACTGGCACTTGCTCTCTCCCTATTTTACAGGTCTCATGGCACCACCAACATGACTTTTTTTAATGACAGATGAATGCCAAAATAAAGAAAAGAAAGGAGCACTTCATGTGCAGGACCTATAAAACAAGGGGAGGAATGCAGGTTTGGGTAAACAGTAATACATTAACAGGGTGCATGTGCTGCAGGGCATGACAGATATACAAGCATGGTACAAATTCTCTAGACTTCTGGCCTGGATCCCAACCAGCATAAACGACAGTATCTGTGGCCGGTAGTAGTAGTGGAGAGAATATCACCAATATAGGATTGGTGCTATACTGTCCTCAGGGGTAGAAAGGCTAATCCCATGTAGTTATTTCTAGTTTCAGTTTGGGCATCAAAACAATACATTTCAAATGTGAAAATCCATCTTCATTGGGCTCAATCCCAGATGAAAAAGGTTTTTCACATTCAAAATGTGTACTTTTGATGCAGTAATAAACGAAAACTAGAAGTAGCTATACTGGATCCCTGAGGACTGGATCCCTGAGGACATTACCAGAATGTTGATTCTCTTTTTGCTGATATTGTCTCGACTACTGAATAAAAACTACACTTCCTGGAATGTGGTCTGGTGTCTACCTCTTGGTGACTGAGGAAATGCCTGCTCAGCCAATTACTAAGACAAGTCACCACTGCACTAAGATCATTTTTTTTATTTTTTTTTATTTAAATTATTCTGAAGTTTTTAAAAATAATTTTAATCTTACCAATAAGCCTTTTCAAAAGGGCTTTTTCACCACCAATATTTATGGCATAGCCACAGAATATGCTATAAAGATCTCATACTTGGGGTTACCACCTTTGGAACACCACCAACTAATCATGTTTACTCTATACCACACGTTTGAAAAAAGGACAAAAAAATACAATACTGCGGTTTAAAGCTATTTGGGATTCTTGGTTATAAATAAAACTGTAGAAATAAATCTAATACTAATTAAATAAATATGCACTAAAGATATAGGGTTCCTTGTTTCATTCTTACTTGAAGATACGGTCACTGATGTAGTTGTAGCAGTTGAAGTGGTTGGTGTTGGAGGTTCTGGAGTACTTGTGATGACAGAAGTAGTTGTAGTCTCAGAGGTGGTGGTTGTTGGTGATGGAGTTGTAGTTTCAGAGGTGGTGGTCGTTGGTGATGTAGTTGTAGTCTCAGTGGTGGTGGTCGTTGGTGATGTAGTAGTAGTCTCAGAGGTGGTGGTTGTTGGTGATGGAGTTGTAGTTTCAGAGGTGGTGGTTGTTGGTGATGGAGTTGTAGTCTCAGAGGTGGTGGTCGTTGGTGATGTAGTTGTAGTCTCAGAGGTGGTGGTTGTTGGTGATGGAGTTGTAGTTTCAGAGGTGGTGGTTGTTGGTGATGTAGTTGTAGTCTCAGAGGTGGTAGTTGTTGGTGATGTAGTTGTAGTAGTGGTTTTAGAGGTTGTAGTAAAGCATTCTTCGGGTAAAGGTCGGCAGCAGTACACACTGATCTCATAGTTGTAGCACACAGGCATGAACCCTGTTTGATCTTTGTTGTAACAGATGAGGCCAGTGGAGACATCACAGTCCAATGTCTGTCCCAGCTGGTCAAGTGTCATATCTGGGAATTTCTGTGCTCTGCAGGAAATGTTTTCTGGTCTCATATTCTCCTTACACACTTCTAATCCAGCATTTGTGATGTTCTCATAGGTCTCAAAATCTCCTCCATTGGGTTCATATTTAGGATAAGTCACATCAAACCATGGTGACCATGTGCAGGAAGGATCACAGTTAGGAGTTACTAATTAAAATAGAAATAAAATACATAACATTAACCAATTGCACTCACTTAATATGAGCTCTAAAGAACAAATTAGTGTGGGAGGACAAAATGCGGCTGCCAGTTGTGGCTGACACACTGCAACCTACAGTTGGTACACAATTTTGGTGGGAATACTTCAATTTCAACTTTAAAATCCTCTGGTCATTGGCAGCTGTGGGAGGGCCTTAAAGAGTAACAAAATATTTGTTAACATGTCCCTAATGCCCTAATAATTTTTTTTTTAAATATACTTTATTAATGTATTTTGTATTTTTAATAGACCCCCCCCAAAGCGCACCTTTCCCTGTGCGCTTAAAATTGACTTTTCTGTACACCGCTGACTTCTCAGTAGTGTACAGAGTTGTCACTTCATCAATGGGGCCACAGCGCAGGGCCTACGGGCAGGAGCACACATTGCAGCTCCTGTCTGTGCCCCCCCCCCCCCCCCCCCGGAGGTTTACTAAATGCTGGCATAGCACATGGGTACCCTATAACCACGTGCTATGCCAGGATCAGCTGAGCGGAGTGAGCTCCTGCCTGAGCCTGCTTCTCTAAGCTAAAAGTCCTGCATGTCAGCTCTTACCTTAGTGAAGCAGGCAAAGGCAGGAGCCGCTCCACTCAGCTAATCCTGGCATAGCACATGGTTACAGGGCACCCTTGTGCTATTCCAGCAATAAACTTCCGGGGGAGAACGGGCAGGAGCAGCAATGTGTGCTTCTGCCTGTACTCCCTGCGCTGTGGCCCCATTGAGAAACTGTAAACTCCGTACACCGGTGACAAGTTCCACAGAGAAAGGGGCGCCTTGAGTTGGGGGGGGGCTAGAGGTTTAGTCTATTAAAAATAATACAAAATGCATTAATAAAGTACATGACAAAAACTGTTATTAGAGCATTAGGGACATTAACAAAAATGTATTGAAAAGTTTACTTACTTTTTAAAACTCTCTTAGATACCTTTCTGCAGCTAATTGGCCACACAATTTTGCATAAATTTTACCCTCAAAACCACCTGACTATTATCATAACTTTGAATAGTTATGCGGTTTGGTGGGTTAAACTGTGGTATTGCTGTAGAAATCATGTACACATTATCAATCTTTAAACCGCACCCACCAGGAATGGGCATCACATGCTTCTGGCCAACACTACGTGTGCCCGTAACCTCACCACTGCTGCTGATCTAATAAACCAGTAGTATATGTGGAGGAACCACTGGCACTTGCTCTGCCCATTTTACAGGTCTCATGGCACCACCAACATGACTTTTTTTCAATGGCAGATGAATGCCAAAATAAAGAAAAGAAAGGAACACTTCATTTGCAGGGCTATAAAACAAGGGGAGGAATGCAGGTATGGGTAAACAGTAATGCATTAACAGGGTGGTGTTCTGCGGGCATGACAGATATACAAGCATGGTACAAATTCTCTGGACTTCTGGCCTGGATCCCAACCAGCATAAACTACAATAACTGTGGCCGGTAGTAGTTGTGGAGAAAATATCACCAATATAGGATTAGTGCTGTACTGTCCACAGGGGTAGAAAGGCTAATCCCATGTAGTTATTTCTAGTTTCAGTTTATTAGGGCATCAAAACAATACATTTCAAAGGTGAAAAGCCATCTTCATTGGGCTCAATCCCAGATGAAGAAGGTTGTTCACATTCAAGAAGGTTGTTCAGAATCAAAATGTTTACTTTTGATGCAGTAATAAACGAAAACTAGAAGTAACTATACTGAATTTACTGTTCTATCCCTGAGGACATTACCAGAATGTTGAATCTCTTTTTCCTGATATTGTCTCCACTACTGAATAAAAACTACACTTCCTGGAATGTGGTCTGGTGTCTACCTCTTGGAAATAGAGGAAATGCCTGCTCAGCCAAGCCAAATTATTATAAGACAAGTCACAACTGTGTTATGGTCAGTATTAATAAAAAAAAATATATATATATTTTTTTACTATTCTGATCCTTTTGAAAAGGCTTTTCACCACCAATAATCCACAGAATATGCCATAAGGATCTCATACTTGGGGTTATCACCTAGAACCCCACCAACTAATAATGTTCACTCTATACCACACATTAGAAAAAATAGAGTAGTTTGAGTTGAAATCTTTCAGCTCCTAGCTCACCAGGACCAAAAGGGCATAAAGCATAGAGTACCTTCACAATGCTCCTGCTTTTAATGCTTCAGCCCATGGGCAAAGCTTCTTGGAAAGAATTTATTTTACTATTATGCAGCACATTCCTGGAAAGCCGCTGCTTCTGTTCTGTGACAATGGCAGGACCGGATAGGCGTTCCATACCTGTGGGATCAGGATGCTGCACTTAGAGGCAGGCAGACAGCAGTACAGCTGGGTGGGTGAGTCTCACAGGGGATCAGCTGCTTCCTCCTTGGTGGCCACATAGACTGCCTATAGTGTCTACATGTCACTAAGATGATTGGTGGAGCAGCAATGTGCTTCTAAATCAATCAGATTAGCATTTAGTGCTGCATTGCAAAGGAAAGGGGTAAGAGCCTGGACAGAGGGCGGCTTTGGATGTAGTGTTCTTGGATTTTGCAAAGGCTTTTGATACTGTCCCTCATAGACATTTAATAGGTAAAATAAGGTCTATAGGTTTAGAAAGTATAGTCTGTAATTGGATTGAAAACTGTCTGAAGGACCGTGTCCAGAGAGTTGTGGTCAATGATTTCTATTCAGAATGGTCCCAGGTTATAAGTGGTGTACCCCAAGGTTCAGTGCTGGGTCCTGTATTATCTAATTTATTTCCATTTTTGCAGATGACACTAAGCTATGTAGTACTGTGCAGTCTTCGGAAGATGTCCATAAACTACAAGCTGAATTGGACACTCTGGGTGAATGGGCATCAACTTGACAAATGAGGTTCAATGTGGATAAATGTAAAGTTATGCATTTGGGTGGTAATAATCTAAGTGCATCATATGTCCTAAGGCATGTAACACTGGGAGGGTCTCTTGTAGAGAAAGTCTTTGATGTCCTTGTAGATCAAAGATTAAATAACAGCATACAATGTCAATCAACTGCTTTTAAGGCCACCAGGATACTGTCATGCATTAAACGAGGCATGGACTCGCAGGACAGGGATGTAATATTACTAATTTATAAAGCTTTTCTGTGGCCTCATCTGGAATATGCAGTTCAGTTCTGGGCACCAGTTCATAGAAAGGATGCTCTGGAGCTGGAGAGAGTACAGAAGAGAGCGACTAAACTGATAAGGGGCATGGAGGGTCTTGTAATTTATTTAGTCTTGAGAAGAGACGTCTAAGGGGGGACATGATTAACCTATACAAAAATATAAATGGCTCATACACAAAATATGCTGAAAAGCTGTTCCATGTAAAATACCAAGACAAGGGGCACTGCCTCCGACTGGAGAAGATAAAGTTCAGCCCCCAGAGGGATCAAGAATTTTTCACTGCAATAGTCTAACTCACGACGTGGTCACAGCAGGAACAGTGGACAGTTTTAAAAAGGGCCTAGATAAGTTCTTGAAAGTAAATGACATTAATGCTTATGAAACTGTGCAGAAATCTGGGTCTCCCTTCCTTTTCTAAAATTTGCGTCCCCACATCCCTTGATTGAAATTTATTGGACTTTATTGGATTTTTTTTCAGCCGTATTTACTATGTAACTAAAATGAATCACTCCTCACTCCTCTCTCCTCGTCCTCTGCCAGGACCTCCACTACAGGAAGGAAAGTCATGCCATGGTTGTAGCGTGCAGTGGCACTCCACTGTTTAAACCCCTGGCAACATGGATGCCCAAAAGGCAGGGATGTAAAGAAATAAAAGATTTAAAAAAGATGTCCTCTGTGGTGGCACCCCCTTCAGACCGCTACCCTAGGCTAGTGTCCTTTAGTGCCTAATTGGAAATACGCCCCTGTCTCTCTCCATGCATCGGGGGGGGGGGGGGGGAAGCAAGACAAACTCAATAGAAAGTAAATCTTGCTTCTGATTACTGCAGTGAGGAGAGAGAACGCACTATGGAAGTGTTTCTCTCTACCCATCAGTGGGGGATCTCAGTCACCAATCAAAACCTTTGATACCGTTTGTCTCTATGACATATAAGAAGTTTCCTGAACACTCTTTAAAGTGACATGAACACTTAACACTAAACACTTTACCCTTTAATGTGACATGCTATAAGTAGATACCTTACAATCATTACAATCAATTTTCTTATGAACATAACTTGGAGCAGTTAATGCAGTACAGATTTGTATGTATGGTGGATGTCAGGTTTTTGAAGATCACCCCACAGCCGATTAGTAGAGATGTCCCGAACTATTCGCCGGCGAATAGTTCCCGGCGAACATAGCTTGTTCGCGTTCGCCGCTGCGGGCGAACATATGCGATGTTCGGTCCGCCTCCTATACGTCATCATTGAGCAAACTTTGACCCTGTACCTCACAGTCAGCAGACATATTCCAGCCAATCAGCAGCAGACCCTCACTCCCAGACCCTCCCACCGCCTATCAAAAAGCAAGGACAGCATCCATCTTAGATTAATTCTGAAGCTGCAGTGTCACAAAGTTGTAATCACAATGCGATTAATACAGGTTATATTAATGGCATTGCAATTACAACTTAGAGCTGGGTTCCTAATGGTTATATTGATAGAATATAACGAAGATTGAGAATATAGTGCTATATTCGTTGTAAATTCTAGCAATACAACCATTAGGAACTCAGATCTAAGTTGTAATCGCAATGCGAATGCAAGCTAAGTTCCTAATGGTTGTATTGCTAGAATTGACGAATATAACGAATATAGCGCTATATTCTCAATCTTCGTTATATTCTAGCAATACAACCATTAGGAACCCAGCAGCTCTAAGTTGAAATCGCAATGCGATTTATATAACCTGCATTAATCGCATTGCGATTACAACTTTCTCAAATCCGACAGTACATTCTAGCATGGAGCCGTTCCCATGGTGATGGGGATGCCCCATGAGCACGGAAGTCGGCAGAAGCTCTAAGTTGAAATCGCAATGCGATCAATTCAAGTTCTATAAATCGCATTGCGATTTCAACAGAACTTCTGCTGACTTCCGTGCTCATGGAGCGTCCCCATCACCATGGGAACGGCTCCATGCTAGAATGTACTGTCGGATTTGAGAAAGTTGAAATCGCAATGCGATTAATTCAAGTTCTATAAATCGCATTGCGATTTCAACTTACCACACTCTGCGTCAACTACGTAATTTTCCATGGGAGTTTTGCCATGGATCCCCCTCCGGCATGCCACAGTCCAGGTGTTGGTCCCCTTGAAACAACTTTTCCATCACTATTGTGGCCACAAAGAGTACCTGTGGGTTTTCAAATTCGCCTTCCTATTGATGTCTATTGCGGTTCGCACGTTCGCGAACATTTGCGGAAATTCGCGTTCGCCGTTCGCGTTCGCCGTTTGCGAACGGAAAATTTTATGTTCGCGACATCACTACCGATTAGTCCCTGCTGTATCACACAGAAGACATCCATTAGCAGTGTCTGTTATCGGAAGCAACTCCCATTACTGACACTTAATCCCTCACATACTATAGTCCAGTGATGGCTAACCTCTGGCACTCCAGTTGTGGTAAAACTATGACTCCCATCATGCTCCATTTATTTCTATGGAGTTCTGAGCACAGCCAAGCAAGTATGCATCTTGAGAGTTGTAGTTTTACCATAGCTGGAGTGCCGGAGGTTAGCCATCACAGCTATAGTCTATTGCAAGCGTGGCATTTGAGTAGAGGCTCCCTTCGACGATCAAACATCCACCTGTAAGAAGACTACCAGAGCTGTTCTGTTAACATGGCAGCCTGGGAACTTCCAAAGGCTCCCAGATCAGCCATAGAAAAGTTCCTATTTAGACTTGTCTTATGCTGATGGTCTTAAGGTCGATCACCAAAATCAGATGGATTTTAGGGAGGCAGCACTCCAAGCATAGCATTATGTGCACAGTTGTGGTTATGACTTTTGCTATATAAATATAAAACTGTAATTGAATGATTCAGGAGTAGAAGTATCTGGAGGACATCATTGTCTCTGAGGCCCAGTGTACCTCTACCTTTAGCAAGCCGATGGAGAAACTGGCTGGCTTCCAGGGCTGTTCTTACAAAACATAGTCTGAGAGAGAAAGATTTGTTAAATTGTACGTACCGGTACTTGGACTTGACGTTGGAGTTGTCTCTTCAGTTTCTTCAGTTGTACACTCTGTGGTGGTGACTGGTGTTGGTAAAGTTGTGGTCACACTAGTTGTAGTGGGGCTTGTAGTTGTGCTCTTTGTTGTAGTCACACTGGGGGTTGGAGTTGTAGGCTCTGTGTTTTTAGAAGCAGAGTCTTAACAATAAGTGGGTGAAACTAAACATTATTAAAGGGTTTTCTGGAACTTAAATATTAATAATTTATTCTCATCAATATTTAATGGGTTCCAGGCATGGCAAATAAGTGCTGCAGTGCTACAAGTGGATATTCTATCTACATGTATATAAAAAAAACTGTGTTCACAAGGAGAACAAGCCCCATCTTCCAGGAGCGGCAGAGGAGCTCCATTTAAATTTTAGCTATGATGACACCTATGCTATATGTACATTACTGAATGTACAACAATGTTTTACTTCATGTGCAAGTCCTGTATATATATATATATATATATATATATATATATATATGATGACTGCTTCAAGTAATATGAGGCAAAGGAAAGATATATTAAACCGCCTAAAAGAAAAACCATTTGATGTCTATAGCGACCACTCACATCACAGCTTTTATTTTGTACTTGACTTTTGAAAAATAAAAACTGTGCTGTGATGGGTTTCTGTGGGCAGCAGACAGCTTTTCATGTAGATGATTATCATAAATCATTTATGTGTGACGTTGAAAACAATGCAAACACACTTACTGCAGAACATACTGACTAGGAAAGATTTAGAGGGAGATTTATCAAAACTCCATAGCAACCAATCAATATTCCATTTTTCAGAGCTACTTTGGAAAATGAAAGGATCAATCTTACAGGTTGCTATTTTGGAAACATATTACTTTTTTAGTGAATATTGTAAATAAACTTTACCTGAGGTTGTAGTTGTAGTAGTGGTGGTTGGAGATGTACAGAAACCAGGTAGAGGTCGGCAGCAGTACACACTGATCTCATAGTTGTAGCACACAGGCATGAACCCTGTTTGATCTTTGTTGTAACAGATGAGGCCAGTGGAGACATTACAGGTCAATGTCTGTCCCAGCTGGTCTAGTGTCATATCTGGGAATTTCTGTGCTCTGCAGGAAATGTCCTCTGGTCTCATATCACCCTCACACACTTCTAATCCAGCATTTGTGATGTTCTTATAGGTCTCAAAATCTCCTCCATTGGGTTCATATTTTGGATAACTCACATCAAACCACTGGTGACCACTTGCAATCAGGAACACAAATACCTACAAAAATCAGAACATATTTTATTGTCAATAAATATTATGATAAATATAAAACAGATATCCACAGTATATGTTCCTTATAGTAGAGACAAAAAGTAACACACTTGTCACACATTAGTGGTTTCAAATGTAGTAGTCTTAGTATTCATTTAAAATGTTAATATTTGAACATCTAAAATAATAAAATAAAAAAAATGGAGAGCAATGTATATTGTAGTGTACAGGTGTTTAACTATACTGATATAAAAAGCCACTGTGCTCTATATGTGTTTCCATTTTAAATATTACTTGCAAATTCACAGGAAATATGCATTGAATGCATGATAGGTCATAGGTAGACAGACTCAAAAACACCTGTGATAGAAAAGTCAACCCAGAAATAACATATTGGCGTAGTCTATTATATTTTTGACAACTGTTCTATGATGGACAAATTGAGTCTCTGTAAGTGTGATGAACTGCACTCTACCTTGCATCTATTTGAAAAATAATAGTTTTTTGTGCATGTCTTTGCATACCTGATCCTAATTTGTTATGTTCTTATAATATACCTCTTTTAGTTACTCAACTTAGAGACGTCTGTAACCACTTCTTATTATTTGATATAAATATGTATTCTAGATATGATTTATACTGTAATGCAATTAATGCACATATTCCACATCTCTTTATGAAGTATCCCGCTTTTTCTGAATTTTCCTTTATGGTTTTTGCTTGTTTGCCTATGTAAGTAATGTAGCTTTTTACAGGGTTTGTCTGTTTACCAAGTCAGTTTAGAGGCTGATTGGACAGGGTTTAAAATAGAAACATTTGAGCATTCATATTTTTAGGGCTCAATAGTCACGTGGTGTTTGTGACATATCACTATTGAGGCAATTGATTGGTTAGCAGTGCCACCAATAGTCACATGTATAAGGCACTTCATCTCTAATGGGCTGGCAGATACAGGAGCCGCCAGGGACAGGAACCTCATCACTGCAATGGGGACACTGTAAATAAAAGCCTTTTGTTAAGTTTTTTTTATTTATTTTTTTATATATATTCTATATCTACCCAGCCCTTAAATTCAATTTCATCTCAATCAATCAAGCATTTTCATATTATAATATTTTATAATGTTTCTCACCTGAAGTTGTAGTGAACTTTGTAGTGGTAAAAAAAAATCTAATGCTAATTAAATCAATTTGCACTAAAGATGTTTTGGGGGTTATTTTTCAAACTGGTGTAAAGTAGAACTGGCTTAGTTGCCCATAGCAACCGATCAGATTCCTCCTTTTATTTTCCAAAGGAGCTGTCCGAAATGAAAGGTTGAATCTGATTGGTTGCCATAGGCAACTAAGCCAGTTCTACTTTATACCAGTTTAATAAATCACCACCTTTGTTTCTAGTTTAATTCTTACTTGAAAATGTGGTCACTGATGTAGTTGTTGCAGTCGTAGTGGTTGGTGTTGGAGGTTCTAGAGTACTC
Source organism: Bufo gargarizans (assembly GCF_014858855.1). Lineage (NCBI taxonomy): Eukaryota > Metazoa > Chordata > Amphibia > Anura > Bufonidae > Bufo > Bufo gargarizans. Next base: position 717,802,696 of record NC_058081.1, read on the forward strand.
GTGATGACAGAAGTAGTTGTGGTCTCAGAGGTGGTGGTTGCTGGTGATGTAGTTGTCGTCTCAGAGGTGGTGGTTGTTGATGATGTAGTTGTAGTTTCAGAGGTGGTGGTTGTTGGTGATGTAGTTGTCCACTCAGAGGTGGTGGTTGTTGGTGATGGAGTTGTAGTCTCAGAGGTGGTGGTTGTTGGTGATGTAGTTGTCCACTCAGAGCTGTGGGTTGTTGGTGAATTAGTTGAAGTTGCTGTAGTTGTGGTTGTTGGTGATGTAGTTGTCGTCTCAGAGGTGGTGGTTGTTGGTGATGTAGTTGTCCACTCAGAGGTGGTGGTTGTTGGTGATGGAGTTGTAGTCTCAGAGGTGGTGGTTGTTGGTGATGTAGTTGTCCACTCAGAACTGTGGGTTGTTGGTGAATTAGTTGAAGTTGCTGTAGTTGTGGTTGTTGGTGATGTGGTTGTCGTCTCAGAGGTGGTGGTTGTTGGTGATGTAGTTGTCCACTCAGAGGTGGTGGTTGTTGGTGATGGAGTTGTAGTCTCAGAGGTGGTGGTTGTTGGTGATGTAGTTGTCCACTCAGAACTGTGGGTTGTTGGTGAATTAGTTGAAGTTGATGTAGTTGTGGTTGTTGGTGATGTAGTTGTCGTCTCAGAGGTGGTGGTTGTTGGTGATGTAGTTGTCCACTCAGAGGTGGTGGTTGTTGGTGATGGAGTTGTAATCTCAGAGGTGGTGGTTGTTGGTGATGTAGTTGTCCACTCAGAACTGTGGGTTGTTGGTGAATTAGTTGAAGTTGCTGTAGTTGTGGTTGTTGGTGATGTAGTTGTCGTCTCAGAGGTGGTGGTTGTTGGTGATGTAGTTGTCCACTCAGAGGTAGTGGTTGTTGGTGAAGTAGTTGAAGTTGCTGTACTTGTGGTTGTTGGTGATGTAGTTGTAGTCTCAGAGGTGGTGGTTGTTGGTGATGTGGTTGTCCACTCAGAGGTGGTGGTTGTTGGAGAAGTAGTTGTAGTTGTTGGAGTTGTGGTTGTTGGTGATGTAGTTGTCGTCTCAGAGTTGGTGGTTGTTGGTGATGTAGTTGTCCATTCAGAAGTGGTGGTTGTTGGTGATGTAGTTGTTGCAGTAGTTGTATAGGTTGTAGTTGTACAGAAATCAGGTAGAGGTTGGCAGCAGTACACACTGATCTCATAGTTGTAGCACACAGGCTTGTATCCTATAAGATCGTTATTGTTACAGATGAGCCCAATGGAGACATCACAGGTCACCATCTGTCCCAGCTGGTGTAATGGCTTATCTGGGTATTTCGTTGCTCTGCAGGAAATGTTCTCTGGTCTCATATCACCCTCACACACTTCAAATCCAGCATTCTCAATGTTCTTATATGTCTCAAAATCTCCTCCATTGGGTTCATATTTAGGAGTACTCACATCAAACCATTGTGACCACTTGCAAACAGGATCACAGTTAGGAGTTGCTAGATAAAACAGAAATAAAATATATAACATTTATCAAGTAGACTCACTTTAATATAAGCCCTAGGGGACAAATTTGACTACTATTATACATTGGAACTCCTATTGGCCACATGATTTTGTTTGTAATACGTTGCAAGCAAAATCGCGTTGGCATTGGCAACCAAGGGTTGCCGCATGTGGCAACCATGGCTCATACACCCAGCCTCAGAGTTTAGTCTTTACAGTGTGGGGTTCTTTTTCCCTTGTTTTTTCACAGACAATGAAAATGCAGAATTTTTTCAACAACTAGATTACTATTTTGTAAGTGATATTGCAGTTCCTGAATCCAAAAGTGAGTGGACTTTAGGGTACGAACACACGGCATGGCCGTACTGTGATCGGGTTGCGGCCCTGCTGCCATCAGGAACCACGCGGCCAATAAGCCACAGCTGCCTTGCATTTGGCTAATTTGGTGGGGGTTTTTTTGCATTTGGTGGTTTTTACCCCACCTGCTCTTCGCATACAGGGAGGTACCCCAAGAATCGACAGGGTTTTCTCCTTTTGAATTACTGTTTGGAAGGAGGGTACGAGGGCCGTTAGACCTAATTAGGGAGCATTGGGAGGGTGAGAGTAGCCCAGATGGAACCCCTATCGTATCTTACGTACTGGAGTTCCAGGACCGTCTGGAGGCGCTGACTCAGACTGTGCGCACCAACCTCCGGGCGGCCCAGCAGCGCCAGCGCCGATGGTACGATAGGGGAGCCAGAGACCGCAGCTTTCAAGTGGGGCAGAAGGTTTTGATTTTAAAACCCATCCGCACAGACAAGCTGCAGGCCATCTGGCAAGGCCCATACTAGGTGGTGGAACAGAGATGTGACACCACCTATGTGATTGTCCCCTGCTCAGGGGTAGGGAAGAGACGCATGCTCCACATAAACATGCTCAAACCCTACCATGAGAGGATAGAGGACGTGGCGGCGATATGCGCCTCAGCCTCTGAGGATCAGGAGAATCTGCCCCTACCTGACCTATTAGAACAGGAAGAACAGACAGAGCCCTCCAAGGGGGTTCGGCTGGGGGAGCGGCTAAGCCCTCAGGAGCGTGTCCAGGTACAAGAGCTGATTGTAGCTAAAGGGGCTACCTTCTCCAATTTGCCTGGGTACACTCCGCTAGCCACCCACCGAGTCGAAACCCCGGGACAGCTACCTATGTGGCAGACTCCATATCGCATCCCTGAAGCAGTCAGAACACATATGAAAACTGAAATTGACGAGATGTTGCAGCTGGGGGTTATCGAACCTTCCGATAGCCCCTGGGCATCGCCGGTAGTGCTGGTACCCAGGAAGGACGGTACGACACGTTTCATGTGTCGACTACCGGAGGCTAAATGACAAAACGGTGTCTGATGCCTATCCGATGCCTCGGATAGACGAGCTGCTGGATAAGATGGCACGGGGCCAGTATCTCACTACCATAGATCTATGTAAGGGATACTGGCAGATTCCCTAGCCGAGGATGCCATGCCCAAGTCAGCGTTTGTCACCCCATTTGGCCTGTATCAATTTCGGGTCATGCCATTCGGGATGAAAAACGCTCCGGCAACTTTTCAGCGGATGGTCGATCGGTTACTGGACGGATTCCAGGAATACGCCTGTGCCTACTTGGATGACATCGCTATATTCAGCCAGACCTGGGAAGAGCACCTACAACACATAGGGGCCATCCTAGATCGTATTGGAGAGGCAGGATTAACACTGAAACCCAGCAAGTGTCATATAGGGATGGCCGAAGTGCAGTACTTGGGCCACCGGGTGGGGAGCGGGCAACAGAAACCGGAACCAGCTAAAGTGGAAGCTGTAGCTAAATGGCCCACTCCTAGGACAAAAACCCAAGTGCTAGCGTTTCTGGGTACCGCAGGGTACTATAGAAAATTCGTGCCCAATTATAGCGCCCTGGCTAAACCCCTGACTGACCTGACACGTAAGAATCTTGCTTGACAGGTTGTCTGGGCCCCAGAGTGTGATCAGGCATTCCAACAACTGAAGACTGCTCTAACTAATGCTCCCGTACTTGCTGCTCCTGATCAAACTAAAAGATTTCTTGTTCACACAGACGCTTCAATGTTTGGATTGGGAGCAGTGCTGAGCCAAGTTGGAGCCGATGGCGGAGAACACCCCGTAGCTTACTTGAGCCGAAAGTTATTGCCACGAGAAGTAAGTTACGCCGCCATTGAGAAGGAGTGTCTGGCTGTGGTGTGGACCCTCAAAAAGTTACAGCCGTACTTATATGGACAACCTTTTTCCTTACTCACAGATCACAACCCGTTGGTGTGGCTAAATCGTGTGGCTGGAGACAATGCCAGGCTGCTGCGCTGGAGTCTGGCGCTGCAGCCGTATGACTTTACCATCCACTACCGCCCAGGGAAACAAAACGATAACGCCGACGGGTTATCCAGACAAACTGAACTTGAAAAGTGATCTGTGAGTACTCTCCCGGACATCCCCAAGCCGATCCGTTGGGATCAGACTGTGTATGCCGGCTTGGTTCTGGGGGAGCATTGTGGCAAACCTAGCCACTTCTGGACTATAATGTAAGAAAGGTTGTCCGTACGTTTGAATGCAATATAGGGGCATGTGGTATTTTATATTGCTACTACTGCCCCTTTAAGACTGGGTAGCAGATTGCATTCAGGCTGTCTTAAAGATTATGTATGCTATTATGTGTTCGGTTAAATTGTATATGTGTATGCCAGGGTTCAAGTTAGTCCATTACGTTTGGTAATTGTATTTTGTGGATTACGTCTCAGACAATGCTTATTGTGTTGGTTAATTACGTCTCAGACAATGCTCATTTGGTTTTGTTTATTGTGTTACAGACAGAGGGAAGGGGATTTTGTGTACAATGGCATGGGGAACTGTATAAATATACAAGCTTGTGAATAAAGCGGGCTGTTGACTCCCAGACTGTGTTTCGTCCGGTTATTGGGAGGATTGGGAATATTGCCGTACTGTTCAGCGCTGACTGTGGATTTACCATGTTATACCAGAGGAGATCGTGGATTCTAATATTGCACTCCGCTACACAGATTTTTTTAACAACTAGATTACTATTTTGCAAGTGATATTGCATTTACTGAATCGAAAAGTGAGTGGACATTAGGGTACGAACACACGGCATGGCCGTACTGTGATCGGGTTGTGGCCCTGCTGCGTGCTGTCCACTGAGATGTATAGGTCCGTGGACCAAAATTACAGCCGTGTGCATGAAACTTAAAAGCTATATAAACTTTTATGGTATGCAATTTCTATTATTTTTATGTGTTAGAGTATAATTTTAAAACTTTTAGATTTTTTTTAAACATTCATTTCCTTTAAGGCTGGGTTCACATCACCATTTTGTTTTCCGTTCCCCTAATCCATCAGAAAAACAGAAAAGAACAAAATGAAAACGCTGTCTGTATTTTAAGCATACATTATACTCAGTTATGCACATTTTGCATCCATTTTTGACATTTCCATCTGAGACCCGTTTTAGACGGAATAAAAGTCCTACACAGATTATTTTTATTTTATATTCTAAAATAATGGATCTCAGATCGAAATGGCTAAAGCGGGTGCAAAATGTGCATAACTGAGCACAATGGAGTTGTCTGTTTTTTTGTTTTTTTTTATTCTGATGGATTGGATTAACAGACAATGAAGCAATGATATGAACCCGGCCTAGGTCTCTGGGGAAAATTATTTTAATCTGGTGTTGCTCATAGTAACCATTTAAATTCTACATTTCATTTTTTAGCGCACCTTTGAAAAATAAAAGGTGAAATAGGATTGTTGCTATGGGTAACTAACTCAGTTTTCCTTTTTTATCAGTTTTGACATAACATCTATGTTATACAAGATTGAAAAATTACACCTACTACATAAGTGTCATCTTTTAACCAATGCCACACTGTGCAAAGTAATATAAACCATCTTGAGTGTCTATATATATATATATATATATATATATATATATATGTATATATATTGTTTGTTTTAAAGAATAACATTTGTATACAGCATATAGAGGAAAAACGAGGTGCCCAGGGCTGGACTGGCCTAGCAGAGTACTAGAGGATTCTCCAGTGGGCCCAAATTCTAACAATGATAGGACCCCTAATAAAACAGGGCCTTTAAGGTCCAATATTCACACAAATTGGGTCCGCAGAAGCATTCCCTCTGGTGGGCCAAAGGGACTTCAGTCTAACCCTGAAGATGCTTTAGTTTTGTACAAAATGTATCTTACGTGAAGATGTTGTCACCGATGTAGTTGTTGTGGTCTTTGTAATAGTTGGAGTCGAAGGCTCTGGAGTAGATGTAATGATAGGAGTGTTTGTAGACTGCTGAGGTGGTAGTTGTTGGTGATGTGCTCGTACTTTGAGTTGGTGTGGTCTCTGTAGTAGTTGTTGGACCTAAATTAAATGTAGTTAAGCATTTCAGAATACCATATAATTTATGTTTATGCAATTTAAATAAAAATTACTATACATAATTTTCAGCTATATAGTGACTGTTACAGTGGTGCTTGAAAGTTCATACATCCTTCAGAATTCTGTAATTTCTGTCTTAATTTGACCTAAACCTACACTAGATTTTCAAAAAAGTCCTAAAAATAGATAAAGATAATGAAATCACACAAATCTGTCAAAAATATTAGACTTGGTCATTTATTTTAGGAAAATGATCCAATACCACATGTCTGTGAGTGGCAAAGGTATGTGAACCTGGTGTTCTGGTAATTGTTAATTTGTCCTGCACATCAGCTTACAGGAATTTTAGCCAATTTTTAAGTACAAAATAGCTTAATCTCTGTTATGTTGGTGGGTTTTCCTCCTATAAACAGCTCACTTCAGGTTCTTCCGCAACATTTCTATTGGATTAAGGTCAGGACATTGATTTGACCATTCCAAAGCTTTAATTTAATTCTTTTTTAACCATTCTTTAGCAGAATAACTTTTGTTCTTAGGGTAGTTGTTTTGCTGCATGACCCACATTCTCTTGAGATTCACCTCACAGACTGATGTATGGCCTAGATGCAGCAAAATAGGCTCAAACCATGATACTACCACCACTAGGTTTCAAACTGGAATGCAGTGTTTTCCTTTCTGCAACCATATAACTTCTCAATTAAATCAAACATTCTATTTTGTACTCATCCATCCACAAAACATTGTTCCAATAGCGTTCTGGCATTGTCCAGGTGAGCAAACTGCAAATGGGACAGCATTGTTCTTTTTGGAGCTTTCTCCTTTCAATCCTGCCATGCACACCGTTGTTGTTCATTGTCCTCCTCATGGTGCACTTATGATCTTTAACATTAGGTAATGTGAGAAAGGCCTTTAGTTGCTTAGAGGTTAACTCGGGTTCGTTTGTGACCTAGCTGACTATTACACACCTCTCTCTTGGCATGATTTTGATTGCTTGAGAACTCCTAGGGATGGTAATAATTTTCTTGAATTTCCTAAAATCTGTCCAAACTCTTTAGAGATGATTTTCTAACCTTTTCCAAATTGGTGAGCATCACTAGCTTTCTTCAGAGGTCCTCAAAAATCTATTTTGTTTGTGCCTTGATACATAAACATGTGTTGTGAAGATCAGACTTTGATAGAGCCCTATTCTTTGAATAAAACAGGTTGCTTACTCACAGCTGATTATCAGCCCATTGATTGAAAACACCTAACTGTAATTTCAGTTTAAAATTATCTGTTAATTCTAAGGATTCATACTTTTGCAACTCACAGACATGTGATATTGTGTCATTTCCCTCACAAAATAGATGACTAAGTCTTCTGATTTGTTTATCTTTATTTTATCTTTATAGACAATTCTGCAGGTTTCACAAACTTCCAAGCACCACTGTATAATATCTGGGAAGTACCTCTGGGAAAACTACTTATTGGAAGGACAGGGGACCCTTGTATACTCTGAGATGTTTGTTCTGCTGATAGGTGTTATCAAAAGGTGGGCTCTTCACGTATCATTTATAACATATCCTGTTTGCATACAATAAGTATTTTGGTGGGAAAACCACTTTAATAGCTCATAAAAACGTGACCACATAAATACATGTTATACAGTACACATAAAATTTATTTTATTATTCCTAGTTTGGTTACTTACTTGAAGTTGTGGTTACTGATGTAGTCGTTGTGGTCTTTGTAATGGTTGGTGTTGGAGGCTCTGGAGTACTTGTAATGAAAGGAGTAGTTGTGGTCTCAGAGGTGGTTGTTGGTGATGTACTTGTTGTAGTTGTAGTCTCAGAGGTGGTTGTTGGTGATGTACTTGTTGTAGTTGTAGTCTCAGAGGTGGTTGTTGGTGATGTACTTGTTGTAGTTGTAGTCTCAGAGGTGGTTGTTGATGTTGTAGTTGTAGAGGTTGTAGTTGTACAGAAATCAGGTAGAGGTCGGCAGCAGTACACACTGATCTCATAGTTGTAGCACACTGGCTTGTATCCTATAAGATCTTTGTTGTTACAGATGAGCCCAATGGAAACATCACAGGTCACCATCTGTCCCAATTGTTGTATTGGCTTATCTGGGTATTTTGTTGCTCTGCAGGAAATGTTCTCTGGTCTCATGTCTCCTTCACACACTTCAAATCCAGCATTCTTAATGCTCTCATATGTCTCAAAATCTCCTCCATTGGGTTCATATTTAGGAGTACTCACATCAAACCATTGTGACCATGTGCAGGAAGGATCACAGGTAGGAGTTACTGAATAGAATAAAACACAAAGATTTGTACATACATACATATGTAAGTTAAGATAAATGTAAACACATTCATTCTTAAAGGATCACTGAGTTTTCAGAAAACTTTTGAAATGACATAGAAACATCTGAGTGCTGAGACCCTCACCAATTGGTAGAACGAGAAGAGAAAAATGCTCTCTCCAGGGCCGTATTAAGAGTTCATACTGCCATAGGCACTTTAATGCCCCTCCCATATGTCCATAGAATGTAGATAGTTGGCAGCCAAATGCTCTCTAGACCATCCTCTATCCCTCCCAACAACCCAATATGCATATAAGCTACACTGCAAAAAAAAAATCAACAAAACACAGTGGGACAGATTATACTAAGGCTGATGTTTCCTACCCCAGTGTTACTTAGAGGCCCAATAAAGTTAGGTGCACCTAATTTATTAAGAGGCTTATGGTTAGTCTCCTCGTTTGGCAATCCATGCAACTAAATACAAAGCAATGCCAGCTCTGAGCTGCGGTACAATTACATAATAATTTTCGGACCTAAACTGTAATAAATGTGTAGGGCTGCGCATGGCCGTGGGTTTTCGCTGCTTGTAACATAGTAGTTTGAGTTGACATCTTCCAGCTCCTAGCTAACCAGAACCAAAAGGACATAAAGGATATAGTAACTTCACAATGCTCCTGCTTTTAATGCTTTTTCTTTTTTTATTCAGGGCTGGATTTTACTTGGATTGGGATGGTAGGTTTTGGCAGTGGGACCTCCCAATTCCCCCCCCCCCCCCAGGTTTTTCCCTAGCAGGAAGGTGATCGCAGGTGAGGCCCGCTGTAATCAGGCCGGCATAAAGCACCTCCCAGGGTGTCTGAGAAGGGAGAAGTGTCTGTGAACCTGGAGCAGGGGCTCTGTGTGTGGTCTCAGTCAGGAGGACGGAGGGGCCACAAGGCTATGCAAAGCCTGATCTCTTCCCTGTGCGGACTGACTCTTGATGAGCGGAACCTGCTAAGGCTTGGAGCCTGAGACCCTGACACTAAGCGGTACTTAGAGGTGAGTCAGGGAAACCTATGTGTTTAGGTAGAGCCCAGACGGGCAGGAGTTTATTTTGTATAACTGTTTATGTTTACGCGGACGTGCCGCAATAAAACACAGTTTTGGTCCTTAAATCCTGGTGTCTGTGAAGATGTCTGTGAGTGTGACCCCCTGAAAGAGAGCTACCCCTTACTACACAATATCTGCAGAAGATCTAGCATATACTGTGCAGTGCATTAGGTCTATATGTAGTAGATCTCCTGCATATAGTGTGTATATATAGTAGATCTCCTGCGTATAATAGTATATAAACAGTACTAGATCTCCTGCATATAGGACTGGTAGTGAACCTTGGCATGATTGACCGCATAGGGATGATAGGGGTTCCATACCTGTGGGATCAGGATGCTGCACTCAGAGGCAGGCAGACAGCAGTACAGCTGGGTGGGTGAGTCTCACAGGGGATCAGCTGCTTCCTCCTTGGTGGGAACATAGACTGCCTATAGTGTCTACCTCAAGAGAATTTAGACTAGGACCTTCAGAATCACAGGTGCATATCCATGAAGCAAACATGATTATAAAAAAGAAAATGGCTGCACACCATTATACATACATACAAACAATAGAGCTAAGAAATGGGGGTCATTCTAAATAAAACTGGTATAATACCTACTATAAATGAGTCAATGGAGGCTCTTAGCGCACATATTTGATCAAACGTGTGTCGGGCCCATCTAGCAGGTGTCAAGGTGGCTTCCGCAGATGGGTCCCTGACACTAGTATACTGCCTCTCTTTGGACTTACCTAAGCCTACAATTTTCTTTTTTATAATCATGTTTGCTTCATGGATATGCACCTGTGATTTAGAAGGTTCTAGTCTAAATTTTCTTGTAGTATTAATTGAGGGTAGCTCCTCTTTTAGACTGAACACGCCCTTCTACCTGGGACTTCTGAGCAGAGTATTTATGTAGCTGGTCCTTACACTGCCCTGAATATTGTAGGCCTTTAGTGCCTAATTGGAAATACGCCCCGTGCAGCAGGAGAGAATGCAAGACAAACTCAATAGAAAGTAAATGAGTCCATCTTGCTTCTGACTACTGCAGTGAGGAGAGAGAACGCACTGTGGAAGTGTTTCTCTCTACCCATCAGTGGGGGATCTCAGCACTATGTAGTTTGTCTCTATGACATATCAGAAATGTCCTGAACACTCTTTAAAGTGACAGAAACACTTACACTTTTCGCTTTAATGTGACATGCTATATGTAGATACCTTACAATGATTACAATCAGTAATTTTCTTATGAACATAACTTTTGGGGCAGTTAATGCAGTACAGATTTGTATGTATGGTGGATGTCAGGTCTTTGAAGATCACCTCATAGCCGATTAGTCCCTGCTGTTTCATACAGAAGACATCCGTTAGCAGTGTCTGTTATCCAAGGCAACTCCCATTACTGACACTTAATCCCTCGGGTGTTATGGTCTATTGCAACCACGGCATCTGGGTAGTCATTTAGAGACAATCAAACATCCACCTGTAAGACTACCAGAGCTGTTCTGTTAACATGGCACCCTGGGGACTTCTAAAGGCTCCCAGATCAGTAAAGTTCCTATTAAGACCTGTCTTATGCTGATGGTCTTAAAAGGATGGATTTACGGGAGGCAGCACTCCAAGCATAGCATTATGTGCACCGTTGTGGCTATGACTTTTTCTATATACATATAAAACTGTAATTGAATGATTCAGGAGTAGAAGTATCTGGAGGACATCATCATCTCTGAGGCCTAGTGTACCTCAACCTTTAGCAAGCCATATGGAGAAACTGGCTGGCTTCCAGGGCTGTTCTTAGAAAACATAGTCTGAGAGAGAAAGATTTGTTAAATTGTACGTACCGGTACTTGGACGTGACGTTGGAGTTGTCTCTTCAGTTTCTTCAGTTGTACACTCTGTGGTGGTGACTGTTGTTGGTAAAGTTGTGGTCACACTGGTAGTAGTGGGGCTTGTAGTTGTGCTCTTTGTTGTAGTTACGCTGGGTGTTGGAGTTGTAGACTCTGTGTGTTTAGAAGCAGAGTCTTAACAATAAGTGGGTGAAACTAAACATTATTAAAGGGTTTTCTGGAACTTAAATATTAATGATTTATTCTCATCAATATTTAATAGGTTCCTGGCACAGCAAATGAGTGCTGCAGCATCTTAAAAAGGTTTCCCTACAGATAACATTCAACAGTTTTTAAATCAGCACCTGGATCTGGATACTTTTGTAACTGCATGTAATTAAAAATGTATGATAGCTACCGAGTTATTTAATCAAACTATCTGCATAGCGCCATCTGCTGTTTTCTTTTTTCTGATTTCTCTGTCCTGCTAAGGCTACTTTTACACTTGCGTTCGGAGCGTATCCGTCTGGTGTCTGCACAGACGGATACGCTCCTATAATGCAGACGATGGTATCTGTACTCAGACGGATCCGTCCAGACTTTACATTGAAAGTCAATGGGGGACGGATCCGTTTGAAATTGCACCATATTGTGTCAACTTCAAACGGATCCGTCCCCATTGACTTACATTGTAAGTCTGGACGGATCCGTTTGGCTCCGCACGGCCAGACGGACACCAAAACGCTGCAAGCAGCGTTCGGGTGTCCGCCTGCTGAGCGGAGCAGAGGCAAGACGGAGCCAGACTGATGCATTCTGAGCGGATCTCAGAATGCATTGGGGCTGGACGGATCCGTTCGGGGCCGCTTGTGAGAGCCTTCAAAAGGAATTTACAAGCCACTGTGCTCTATATGTGTTCCCATTTCAAATATCAATTGCTAATTCACAGGAAATATGCATTGAATGCATGATAGGTCATAGGTAGATAGACTAAAAATAAATAAATAACGTATTGGCATAGCATATAATATTTTTGACACTTGTTATATGATGGACAAATTCAGTCTCTGCAAGTGTGATGAACTGCACTCTACCTTGCATCTATTTGAAATAAAATAGTTTTTTTGTGCGTGTCTTTAAATACTTGATCCTACTTTGTTATATTCTTATAATATATCTGTTTAAGGGCTCTTTCACACTTGCGTTCTCTGGATCCGTCGTGTACTCCACTTGCCGGAATTACACGCCGGATCCGGAAAAACACAAGTCAACTGAAAGCATTTGAAGACGGATCCGTCTTCAAAATGCGTTCAGTGTTACTATGGCAGCCAGGATGCTATTAAAGTCCTGGTTGCCATAGTAGTAGTGGGGAGCGGGGGAGCAGTATACTTACCGTCCGTGCGGCTCCCAGGGCGCTCCAGAATGACGTCAGAGGGCCCCATGCGCATGGATGACGTGTCCTATGCGATCACATGATCCATGCGCGTGGGGCGCCCTGACGTCACTCTGGAGCGCCCCGGGAGCCGCACGGACGGTAAGTATACTGCTCCCCCGCTCCCCACTACACTTTACCATGGCTGCCAGGACTTTAGCGTCCTGGCAGCCATGGTAACCATTCAGAAAAAGCTAAACGTCGGATCCGGTAATGTGCCGAAACGACGTTTAGCTTAAGGCCGGATCCAGATTAATGCCTTTCAATGGGCATTAATTCCGGATCCGACCTTGCGGCAAGTGTTCAGGATTTTTGGCCGGAGCAAAAAGCGCAGCATGCTGCGGTATTTTATCCGGCCAAAAAACGTTCCGGTCCTGAACTGAAGACATCCTGATGCATCCTGAACGGATTTCTCTCCATTCAGAATGCATGGGGATAATCCTGATCAGGATTCTTCCGGCATAGAGAACTCTATGCCGGAACAAAAGAACGCAAGTGTGAAAGAGCCCTTTGTTACTTAACTTAGAGACTTCTATAATCACTTATTATTATTTGATATCAATATGTGTTCTAGATATGGTTTATACTGTAATGCAATTAATGCACATATTCCACATCTCTTTATGAAGTATCCCCCTTTCTGAATTGTCCTTTTTGCTTGTTTGCCTATGTTAAGTAATGTAGCTTTTTTTTTTACAGGGGTTTGTCTGTTTGCCAAGTCAGTTTGGAGGCTGATTGGACAGGGTTTAAAACAGAAACACTTGGGCATTCATATTTTTAGGGCTCAGTAGTCATGTGGTGTTTGTGACATATCACTACTAAGGCAATTGATTGGTTAGCAGTGATCACATGCCACCAATAGTCACATGTATAAGGCACGTCATCACTAATGGGCTGGCAGATACAGGAGCCGCCAGGGACAGGAACCTCAGCACTGGAATGGGGACACTGTGAATAAATGCCTTTTGTTAAGTTCTTTTGTTTTGCTTTGAACCATGTCTAGCCAGCCCTCAAATTCAATTTAATCTCAATCTTTTACCATTTATATCAAGCATTTTCATATCATAATATTTTATAATGTTTCTCACCTGAAGTTGTAGTGAACTTTGTAGTCGTTGTACTTTCAGTTGTTGTGGTTGTTGGTGTTGTGGTTTCAGATGTTGTTGTGGTCTCTGTAGTGGTAGGAGTTGTACTTTCAGTTGTTGGTGTTGTAGTTACAGATGTTGTGGTCTCTGTAGTGGTGGAAGTTGTACTTTCAGTTGTTGTGGTTGTTGGTGTTGTGGTTTCAGATGTTGTTGTGGTCTCTGTAGTGGTAGGAGTTGTACTTTCAGTTGTTGTGGTTGTTGGTGTTGTAGTTACAGATGTTGTGGTCTCTGTAGTGGTGGAAGTTGTACTTTCAGTTGTTGTGGGTGTTGGTGTTGTGGTTTCAGATGTTGTTGTGGTCTCTGTAGTGGTAGGAGTTGTACTTTCAGTTGTTGTAGTTGTTGGTGTTGTAGTTACAGATGTTGTGGTCTCTGTAGTGGTGGGAGTTGTACTTTCAGTTGTTGTGGTTGTTGGTGCAGTGGTTTCAGATGTTGTGGTCTCTGTAGTGGTAGGACTTAATGTCTCTGTGGTAGTTGTGATTTTAGTAGTAGTACTTTGAGTAGTAGTTGTAGTTGTGGTAGTGGTTTTAGAGGTTGTACTTTCACAATATTCAGGTAAAGGTCGGCAGCAGTATACACTGATCTCATAGTTGTAGCACACAGGCATGAACCCTGTTTGATCTTTGTTGTAACAGATTAGGCCAGTGGAGACATCACAGGTCAATGTCTGTCCCAGCTGGTCAAGTGTCATATCTGGGAATTTCTGTGCTCTGCAGGAAATGTCCTCTGGTCTCATATTCTCCTTACACACTTCATGTCCGGCATTTGTTATGTTCTCATAGGTCTCAAAATCTCCTCCATTGGGTTCATATTTAGGATAACTCACATCAAACCATTGTGACCACTTGCAATCAGGATCACAGGGGCCAGGATTTGCTAGATAAAATAAAAGTAAAATATATTATCTAACATTTATCAAGTAAATTTACTTAATATGATCTCTAGGAAACAACTTAGCCTAGGATTACACACTATCACTGCCATAATTAATTGAAAATACAATTTTGATGGCAATGCCTCAGCTTTGCAAGTAAAATAGTGAGAGCACTAGCCGTCAAGGGGAGGTGGGATTGGGCCACTTGCAGCAGCCGAAGCATAGAAAAACAGCTTTAGAGTTTAGTCTTTACAGTGTATAGGTCACTAGCAAGGGTGAAAACAACTATTACAAGCCCGCATTCTTGGAGTCCCCTTTCTCTGGTTTCTTTACAGACAATGGCAACAAGACTGTCTTAGATGCCATTGGGCAAGGAATGATTTAAGATGAGCAAAGTTCTTAAAAGTTCAATTTGTCTCTTCGCCAAATTTTACAAGCGTACGTAGTACGTGCAATGATTGCACCACTCCACGTCATTGTACCCCTCAGATGCCACAATCATACATGATCACGCCATCTGATAGTTGAAATGCAGTGTCAAATTTACAGAAATTTTTATTTTTTTTAAATCATACTTATGGCCTCCATTTGCTCTCGACAGGCCGGCGCCTTCCTTGAAGATCTGGCACGAAATCTTATGCTGCCTGAGATTACGTCTTTACGCCGGCCGGCGTAGTGACATCATATGTCACCACACATGGGATTTCGACTGAGATCTTCAAATAATGTGGTGACAGCCGACCCATCACAAGCAAATGGAGGAGGTAAGTATGATTTTGCTTTTGTTTTTATTTATACTATTTCAGGTTAAATTGATTCTCTATCACAAAGCACAAGGATTATTAGCTGCAGATCTTGACCAGACAAGTCTTCTAAGGGAATTAGACACAAGTCTAGCATTTATGATATTCTGATAGCTCTTAAAGCCTGTCTGCTCTCATCAATTCTGTGAATGCTCTGCACCTGCTACTGCTGTGAGTTGCCTGTTGCTGCCACCACCATCATCATCATGATACTCCTCCTATCCTGTATAGGTGAAAATGAAGAGGTGATGATATGGTTTTGTTGAAGCTGCTTATTCTTGCCAGTGCATGCTATCAGTTTGGCTATGTAAATGGGGGGGGGGGGGGCACTGGGTGGGGGGGATCTGGAGCGTATAATTTTTATGAAGTCTCATCGGGAACTTTCTATAAGGTCAAATCTGGGGTTTGTAATTTTAGGGGATGTCATGTGGGGTCTGTAAACAGAGGGAGGCTGGTCTGAGTTCTGTATAAATAGGGAGACCTGTATATACAAGGGAATCTGAGGTCTGTATTCTAGGGGTTCTATCTTTTATGCTTTAGGGTCTATATACTGGGCTAGGCTGGGGTCTGTATGGTGAGGATCTGTATCTTTATTTAGGAAGTCTGACCTGGAAATCACAATGCAATGCCAGATCCATGATAAAGCAAACTCCATCAGCATTCCAACTGGTTCCATTGTTTTCAAATGGTGCCTGTCTGGGTTTTGACGTGGTGTTTGTCATTTTGGCAGAAGAACAGTGCTGCATGCTGTGCTATTCTTCCTGCCACGTACGACAGAACCTGCAAAGCGGCTCCACTGACAGGAATTGAACAAAACCTTATCACTGATCACTTCCTTGGGGTATTTAGTTATAATGTGTTATCACTAGAGGGTGCTTGATTTAAAGAGGTCTGGAAACACTTCTTTATACTATATAAAACATATACTAAGCTAAATAATTAGATATGACAATACATTTTTACATAGAGACTGGTCATCCTATGATCAAGGGGTTTAGTCCTAGTCATCCATATTAAAGTCTTCAAGTCATCCATATTAAAAAGTTACCAAAAACCCACAGAAGAAAGGTGTATTTTTTAATTAATGTTGGCTGTAAGATGGCATTGTATTATTTTGCTTTCCTTGATTGCATGATACTACTCATTTCCATGTTTAAGTTGTCAAGTTGAGCATTAGCAGTTGAATCCATGCTATATGTACTGTAGGTTTTAATGGATATCTTTTTTGTTTGTATTTTGTATATATATTTTTTGTATTCAAGACAATGTATTTCTATAATTCTTTTTTAAAGGGGTTGTCCAGTTTAGAAAACCCAGTTTATAGTAGCGGTAGTCCTCCTCATCGCTTGGCCAGAGTTTAGAATGGTTACAAAGAGCATTTGCAAAGATTTGAATGAGCCCTGTGTAATGCTTAGCATTTTATATCTTGTGAGCTGGTTTAATCTTTCTTTCAACACTGTTTTTCTTTTTAAAAATGTCAAACAGAAAGTTGTTCCCATCAATTGTTACTTACTTGGTGTTGGAGTTGGAGTTGTCTCTTCAGTTTCTTCAGTTGTACACTCTGTGGTGGTGACTGTTGTTGGCAAAGTTGTGGTCACACTGGTAGTAGTGGGGCTAGTAGTTGTGGTCTTTGTTGAAGTTGATGTGGGCTCTGGAGTTGTAGACTCTGTGCATATAGAATATTAATAATAAGTGGGTGATGCTGAACATTATTAATGCTAATAAAAAATTGAACAGCAAGAATAGAGACATTGACCGACACTGTAACGTAAGAATCTGCACAGTAAGCAACTCTCACCACGTTCCAAAATTTTTTACTGTGCTTAAAAAGGTTTTCAAGGACTTACCTACTGATTTTAGGTCATCAACATCAGATAATCAGGGTCTGAATTTTGCCACCTGTACTGTTTAGCTGTTTGCAGGAGAAGCGGTGCTAGAACCAGGCACCTGAACTGCACAGCTCGATCCACTATGCAGTGGCCTCACCTGGTTATTGCAGCTCTACTCCTGCCTCCCGACAATCTGATTCTGATGACCTATCCTTATATAAATTATTGTTCTAGTATATAGGAGTTATTATATTGAACAGAATAACAGATAGATCATGAACATACAAGTATCTACTATAGATTATTTAATATACGTTTTCAGTTCTTAAAATGGGGAATCAGAATGGAGAAATAGTGTCTACAAGGGAAACAAGCCTCAACCCTTCCTTCCTCAATGTATGGGGGGTAATGGTGATATATCCCAAAAGAGGTAGCAGATGGGCATGATGCCAACTATGCCTTAGGTACATCCCTTCATGTAAACTAAATTATGTTTTATTGCAGCTGCAGCTTTTTCAGCATTTATAATAACTTGACACAATAGGGAAGTTTTATTAGCCTTGTCTAGTATTAAGCATGTGTAAACTTGACTACAAATGAACCAAATGATGCTGGAGGATTACATTGGCATAACTTTTTTGGTGTAATTTTGTCACACATTTAAGCCATGCCCTTACCTACTGAACCACATCTCCTTGTCTGGGAAGGTGCATAAAATAAATGTGGGGCCAGTTTTCTTGGGCTGAATTAAGCAAAAATTGTGGGGCATTAAGCTTAATAAATTGCCCCATTGCATACACCTTTGCTACAGAACTTTATTTATTTATTACATTTTATTGGATATTACAAACAATGCGATCCTTTACCTGAGATTGTAGTTGTTGTACTTGGAGTTGTAGTTGTAGTGGTGGTTGTTGGTGTTGTAGTTGTACATTCAGGTCGGCAGCAGTACACACTGATCTCATAGTTGTAGCACACAGGCATGAACCCTGTTTGATCTTTGTTGTAACAGATTAGGCCAGTGGAGACATCACAGGTCAATGTCTGTCCCAGCTGGTCTAGTGTCATATCTGGTAATTTCGTTGCTCTGCAGGAAATGTTCTCTGGTTTCATATCCTCCTTACACATTTCCAAGCCAGCATTCTTAATGTTCTCGTATGTCTCAAAGTCTCCTCCATTGGGTTCATATTTAGGATAGCTCACATCAAACCATGGTGACCATGTGCAAACTTGGTCACAGGGGGGATAAACTGCAGAAATCAGGACACATTTTTATGGTGAAATTATAAAATATTCTAATGAATCCAAAAACATATCTAAATAACTAAAGGTCCCACCTTTGGTTTCATATGTTTAGTGGTCAACTTAATTGAGTCCATTTATTTTAAAGTACTTTTTTAACTTAACTATTTTTTATTTATTTATTTATTTTTTAATGTTTTTATTTATTTTTACATTTGAGCACTTAAAATTTGGATATTGCTGTAAGTAAATAGTAGAAAATAGTTTATTTTAAAAAGTTGCAAATATTTATGTTGGAATACAAAAGAATATTGGCATGTGTCAAAAAAAAACTTGTTCCTGTTCCATCTCTTTCATTGAACAGTTTCTAAAAGAAGAATCAAACCCCTTTACTCCATCATCAACTAGCAAACTATCATCTATAAATCATACTGCGTTAGATAGTATTTGGAGCAAATTGTGCAAAAGCAAAGCAATAAATATGTTAAAATACATGCTCATCGTAGGTGTCACTGGTTTATTTTTTTTATTTTTTTAACAGAATTTCATAACAGTAGTAGAACTAAATTCAGACTGTTTGGACTTGCTGCAGATCTGCAAGGACAATATGCAAGATAAATTTGTAATGAATAGTGCAATTTGATGTGGAATCTCAAAAGGAGAAAAAACTCAATGGTTTGGAGATCTACCATTGCAGATTTTTTCGTGGATCTGTAAGTAACCTACAGCAAAATCTGCAACATAAAATTGCATAAATGGAACACTAACTTTTCAAACAACTCTAGGTGAACCTGAACAAAGCTTTAAAGCACTTTGATTAAACATGTTCCTATTATTCACCTTAAAAACACTTCTGAAATCTCAACCACTAGGGTTCTCCCCTCTAGCAATTTTACTGTCCATTGACTAGGTGAATCCCATCCTTAGTAGCCAAAACAGACTGAAGAAAGTGGTTGTGTCTTTCTTCACTGGCTGGCTCCAGATCTTAATGTGTATCTGAGCTCAGTGCAGAGGCCCCTTCCCTATTTAGCTTGAACAGTACAGAATGCTGAGTGTCTTAGACTGCTGTTGTCCGTGTATGACAGCCACATCTTCACTGTGCTACATAGTAAGCGTATTTCTTACTTCAGTCATATTACAATTCATTTATGAAGTCTGTGCTATAATCAATGTGTCCTTGAGTTCTGGATATTTTATCTCATAAACTTTCCCCCATAAACTGTCTTCTGTGACCCGCAATTATTTCCCCCCTTTCTATGTTGTCATAATAATGTGTATTTTGAGTCTGAAATCTGTGTGCTGTGAGATTAAACTGTCTGTTACACACCATCTGTGCTGATAATAGGGCAAAATATTAGAATAGGGCTCACTGGTGATTGACCTAGTAGTATGGAAAATAAAGTCTAGAGCAGTATAGTACTGGCAGACTGCCTGCATTAGGACACCCCTTCCCCCCCTCCAGGCTTGAGGATAACTACTGGATGCAGGAGCAGCACACTGGGGAAGATAAAGGCAATATAAGCAGAACAGAGCACTTGGGGAAGGCTGGAATGGATACTCACATTGTCCCCAGCAAAGCAGAAGTTAATTTGTGAGAAACTCTAAAACTTAGTTACCCTTTAAATAGATTGATTTTATGGTGGATTTTGAAGTCAATGTGGAAAATCTGCAGAAAAGGCTTTGACTGATAGAAGTTTGTCAGCCATTGGCTACTTCATATACCAATCTTTTTTTGATTGCTTTATTTCTTATGCAGGACCTTCTTTTAACATTAGGCATAATTGGCCAGCTAACTCACATATTATACCATGTATATATTACTTATTGCACCAAGTTCATTGAATGAAGCTTCTATATAACCTCTTCTCTAGTGATGTCATGAACATAACATTTTCCGTTCGCGAACGGCCAACGCGAATTTCCGCAAATGTTCGCGAACCGCAATAGACATCAATAGGAAGGCGAATTTGAAAACCCACAGGTACTCTTTGTGGCCACAATAGTGATGGAAAAGTTGTTTCAAGGGGACTAAAACCTGGACTGTGGCATGCCGGAGGGGGACCCATGGCAAAACTCCCATGGAAAATTACGTAGTTGACGCAGAGTGTGGTAAGTTGAAATCGCAATGCGATTTATAGAACTTAAATTAATCGCATTGCGATTTCAACTTTCTCAAATCCGACAGTACATTCTAGCATGGGGCCGTTCCCATGGTGATAGGGACGCTCCATGAGCACGGAGGTCAGCATAAGTTCTGTTGAAATCGCAATGCGATTTATAGAACTTGAATTAATCGCATTGCGATTTCAACTTAGAGCTTCTGCCGACTTCCGTGCTCATGGAGCGTCCCCATCACCATGGGAACGGCTCCATGCTAGAATGTACTGTCGGATTTGAGAAATTTGTAATCGCAATGCGATTAATGCAGGTTATATTAATCGCATTGCGAATTCAACTTAGAGTTGCTGGGTTCCTAATGTTTTTTTTTTTTGCTAGAATATAATGAAGATTGAGAATATAGCGCTATATTCGTTATATTCGTCAATTCTAGCAATACAACCATTAGGAACTTAGCTTGCATTCGCTAGCTTGAATTCACAATGCGATTAATATCACCTGCATTATTCGCATTGCGATTACAACTTAGATCTGAGTTCCTAATGGTTGTATTGCTAGAATTGACAACGAATATAACACTATATTCTCAATCTTCGTTATATTCTATCAATATAACCATTAGGAACCCAGGTCTAAGTTGTAATCGCAATGCGATTAATATAACCTGTATTAATCGCATTGCGATTACAATTTTGTGACACTGCAGCTTCAGAATTAATCTAAGATGGATGTTGTCCTTGCTTTTTGATAGGCGGTGGGAGGGTCTGGGAGGGAGGGTCTGCTGCTGATTGGCTGGAATATGTCTGCTGACTGTGAGGTACAGGGTCAAAGTTTGCTCAATGATGACGTATAGGAGGCGGACCAAACATCGCATATGTTCGCCCGCGGCGGCGAACGCGAACAAGCTATGTTTGCTGGGAACTATTCGCCGGCGAATAGTTCGGGACATCTCTACTCTTCTCACTACTTGGTATAAATATAATGTATATTGTTGAACAAGTATTTAATGCACATACATATGTTATATATTATAAAGTCTCCTTTTAATGCATTACTTGTCATTCCCTTTGCTTTTTCCCTATGTTGACTGTGACTGTACATTATTTTACCATTTGAATCAAGAGCTTTTATATTTTTGAATTATATAAATATTTTGTCAATATTTCTCACCTGAAGTTGTTGTTCCTATTGTAGTAGTAACTGTTGTTGTCGTAGGTGACGTTGTTGGTGGAGTTGTCGTAGGTGACGTTGTTGTTGGTGGAGTTGTCGTTGGTGAAGTTGTTGATGGCGGAGTTGTCGTTGGTGAAGTTGTTGGTGGAGTTGTCGTTGGTGAAGTTGTCGTTGTAGTAGTAGTGGTAGTGGATGTTGTGGTAGTGGGTGTTGTGGTAGCTGGCGTTGTTGAATGAACACAATCAACTCTGCAACAGTATACGCTGATCTCATAATTGAAGCACTTTTGCCAAAGGCTGCTCCCTGTGCTCTGCTCACTGTTCCTACAAATGAGTCCATATGATACATTGCAATATACAACCTGATTCAATTCATCTAAGCTGACATCGGGCGCATTTGCTGCTCTGCATTGAATTTGCTCTGGGACGTCACAGAAATTGTGATGCTTTCTTATCTCATCATATGTTTCATAATCACCGCTACCAACATCATTTTCTGGCTTGCTGACATCAAACCATTTGGTCCAAAGGCAAACTTCTTGAAGAACACAAGCTGTGAAAAAGAGGGGTAAGCAAATGATATACGATATGTACAATCATTTAAAAAAAATATTTGGTGAGGTAGATCTATACCTGCCAATAACATCATAGGAAATGGATGACAACAAGTTAAGTAGTTACTGGGTTGAAAAAAGATATAAGCCCTTCAACTTCAACCTTTCATACTGGTAAAAAACTGATTCCTTCAGAGAAAGACCAATAACTCCACTAAATAACAAAGGCCAAAGTGCCATAAAATTCCATCCTGACTTCTACTGGTAAGTGGTGGTGTTCCAACCTCCAGAACCATTACAATCAACAGAATGATGGAGCAGCAGAGTTCTTTGGGCTGAGCGAGTAACCAAGGAGTGGCCAGGGTGCTCGCAGTCCTGTTTGACTACAGAAGTGTATAGACATTTCTGTTTACTAGTTTATTTCATGACATTAAAAGAGTCTTTAATGTAGAAAATGTACACAAAAAAATCCCAGCACCTCCCTTTCATCTCATCCTTTCCCTTTGTCCTACTTTGTGTTATATTACAGTCAAAACTGAAAAAGATATCTCTAGCATATGCCATCAATGTCAGATAATTGAGGATCTAACCTCTGGGACCTGCTTCTATCTCCAGAAAAGGCACTCCAAAGTGAAGGAAGAGCAGCCAACCATGCGCGACCAGCCTCCGTTTAGCGCTACGAAAGTTCCAAAAATAGCTAAGCGCTGGCTCTGCTATTTCTGGAAGGCCCATAGCGGTAAGTTGACAGGTAGCCATACATGTACGGTGTGCTCTCCATTCACAGTTATGGGACTTCTGAAATTAGCTGAGCGCGCTTTCTCAGCTATTTTTAAAACTTCACTAGCGGTAAATGAAGATCATGCCACTCATAAACGGTGTGCTCTCCTTCACTTCAGGGGCCCTGTTCTTGAGATAGGAGCGGTGGGACCTGCACCCATCTGACATTGATGGCATTTGCTAGACATAAGTCATCACGGTCGGAGATTGGAATAACAGCAGTAATAGGTACTTACTTGTAGATGGAGGGCTTGTTGTTGTCACAGGAGTTGTGACTGAAAATATAAATATTGGTGTTATTTTCTCTTTAAATTTTGTGCTGGTGAAAAGTTCGGATCATACAAAATATGATATCAAGGATATGTTAAAAAGCATAAAACATTAACGCATATGGCTTTGAAAAGGCTTTGTAGTAAAGAAATAGATGTAAAATGTGCCTACGTCCCCAAACTCTTATGGCTAATGTTATACTTGGTCTTAAAGGAGTTGTCCCCTCAAAAATATTCTACAGTTTTCAAACCAGCACCTGGATCTGAATAGTGATGAGCGGCAGGGGTCATATTCTAATTTGCGATATTTCGCGAATACTTTTTAGAATATTCGAATATTCGAAAATTCACGTTTTTTTACTCGGAAAATCGGCAAGGTAATGATTTTTCGTAATTCGAATTTTCGGATTCGAAATTTTATTGCGAATTTTTCAACTTACAACTATTAGACAAAGAAGATTATAGCACTATATTAGCTAAATTGCTCTATATTCGACTTTTTTTCGAATATTCGCTATATTGCTATAACTTAGTTTTTTCGAATATTCGTAATATTCTAAAACAAGAATATATAGCAATATAGCGAATATTCGAAAAAAACTAATATAGAGCAATTTAGCTAATATAGTGCTATAATCTGTTTTTTTATAGTTGGAATTTTCTTCCAATCTGAACTTCAGATGAGAAAAAAATTACAACTGTTAGACAAAGAAGGTTATAGCACTATATTAGCTAAATTGCTCTATATTCATTTTTTTTCCGAATATTCGCTATATTGCTATAACTTCGTTTTTTGGAATATTCGTATTATTCTAAAACAAGAATATATAGCAATATAGCGAATATTCGAAAAATTAATATAGAGCAAAATTCGCAAACACTACTACTCCTGAAGTCAAGTATATTGCAGCCTTCTTATTGGCTCACAAGCTAGAAGCAGGGAGGGATCATGTGTGCTGATAAAAAAAAAAAAAGGAAAAAAAAATGTGAATATTTGAAATTACGAATACATATAACTATATTCGAAATATTCGTGAATTTTCGAAGTACCTATATTCGCGATAAAAAATCGAAATTCGAATATTCGTGATCAACACTAGATCTGAATACATTTGTAATTGTTTTGTAATAAAAAATGTATCATAGCCACTGAGTTATTCAATAAAATGTATCGGTATATCGCCACCTGCTGTTCGCGCTTTTAAAAATGTCTCTGCCCTGCTCAGTGAGATGGAAGCACGTACTCAGTTCCATTCTTCTACTGGTACTAGCTACAATAGAAGGGCCACACCCTCTATGCCCCTGAGATAGGACATGACCCTGGGTTTGAAATCAATCTAGTAGAACGATTGGAACAATGAATGGGGAGATCTCCGTATCCATGTGAGGTACAGGGCTGGTTCTAGCTTTGTTAGAAAGAGACTGTCATGTACTATATCGTGTATGATCTTCATTTTTTACGTTAATCATGTGATAACCCCTTTAACAGTGGAGTTATTTTGTGACAGTTTTGTTATAACAGACAGCTAAATAGAAGTAGTACCTGTTGTGGTGGATACAGTAGGAGTAGTAGTAACAGTAGTAATTGATGTGGTAGTAGGTACTGTAGTAGTACAGACTGTAACATATACTGTAACGTTCCCATTTTCACATCGTCTTTCAATGCAAACTCCAGACTGTTCTTCTGCAGATATGATTTCACCTTCTTCATATCTTGTCCCATTGATCATACAGAAACATGCTACAACCGAAGTGTTCAAAGTGAGTTACTGAAAACTGTACCAGGAAATTGCACTTTACTACATTGTAATGGAGTAGTATCACATGGAAGAAGACATCACAGTTGGTGACTTCATGCAAAGTAACATATCGGCTGTACTTTTATGTTATGTACTTTCACGTCTAACAGTATTTCCTTAATTGCCATTAGTAGCCCCAAAATAAAGTAATTATAAGTCATAATACCTCACATTTACATTGCAGCTTAAAGGGGTTCTCCAGAAGTTTTTTTAATGATGACCTCTCCTTTGTATAGATCATCAATATCTGATTGGTGGGGGTCTGACACCCAGGACCCCCACCAATCAGTTGTTTGAGAAAGCATTGTTGCTAGCAGTAGCGCCACGGCCTTCTCTTGTACATTGTATAGCGGCTGTGTTTGGTATTATGCCCAGCCCCATTCCCTTCAATAGGGCTGAGCTGTGCCTAGGCCATGTAACCAATAAAGGAAAATCCCCACAAATCAGATACTGATATTGACCTATTTAGAGGATAGGTCATCAGTAAAAAAAAAAAAATCCCAGAAAATCCCTTTAACCCAATCATTATAGCCTTCGGGGGGCTATTTCGTTAGAATGCCATGCCCCCCAACAATACCCTGAGGTTTTTGCAAAAACAGGGAACTGACAACATTATGTATTACCATATGTTTTTATACAGCCCCTTCTTATTAAAGTGTACCTACACTTTAAACTAACCTTTATTAGATCCTTTTCTAAATGTGCTAAAAATAATTTTTAGAATATAATTTTTCATATATATATATATATATATATTTTTTTTTTTTTTACTTTCCATGCAAAATAGACAGCTAAAGTTCAGGTGCCTATTTCACTTTAAAATCCATAGTCATGTACAGCTCTACTGGAGTACAGATTCCCCTAAGGCTGAGTTCACACTGGCGAGATTTCCATGTGGGTGCAATGCGGGAGGTGAACGCATTGCACCCGCACTGAATCTGGACCTATTCATTTCTTTGGGGCTGTGCACATGAGCGGCGATTTTCACACATCACTTATGTGTTGCGTGAAAATCGCAGCATACTCTATATTGTGCGTTTATCACGCCCCATAGAAGTGAATAGGGCTGAGTAAAAATCGCAAGCATCCGCAATCAAGTGCGGATGCGGTGCAATTTTCACGTATAGTTGCTAAGATGACAGTCTATTCACTGTATTATTTTCCCTTATAACATGGTTATAAGGGAAAATAATAGCATTCTTTAATACAGAATGCTTAGTAGGTGGTCAATTGAGGGTTAAAAAAAAAATATTAACTCACTTTTTACTCTTGATCGCGTAGCTGCCGGTCTCTTCTTACTTCTTTAATCATGAGCTGCCGGCTAAAGGACCTGTGGTGACGTCATATCACATGGTCCAATCACAGTGGTGATGGACCATGTGATTGGACCATGTGATCTGACGTCACCACAGGTCCTTTAGCCAGCAGCTCATGATTAAAGACGTAAGAAGAGACCGGCAGCTACACGATCAAGAGGAGAAGGTGAGTTCATTATTTTTAATTTTGTAACCCACAATTGACCACCTACTAAGCATTCTGTGTTAAAGAATGCTAATATTTTCCCTTATAACCATGTTATAAGGTAAAATAATAACATCTACACAACACTGAACCCAAACCTGAACTTCAGTTCGGGTCTGAGTACCACAGTCAGTTTTTTTATCACGCGCATGCAAAACGCATTGCACCCTCGCGTTAAAAACTGAACAACGGAACGCAATCACAGTCAAAACTAACTGCAATTGGGTACCTACTCGCGCGGGTTTGCCGAAACGCATCCGGACCTTATCCGGACACGCTTGTGTGAACTCAGCCTAAGGCCGCACTGAGTGCTGTACAGGCCAAAGCATTGTTGCTCCTGCCTGTACCAGCGTTGCTCCATAAAGCCTGGCATACATGGGCTATGTAGGCTTTACCAGAGCAGGTACAAGCAGGAGAGCAATGTATTATGTGAGCTCCTGGCCTGAGCTCACCCGCTCCCTAATTGCCTGCACTGATGTGGTATGCCGCCTATTGGCAGAGCTGAGAGGATCAAGCGCACGTAAGAAGCTGCTCTCTGCTCGTGCCCCCTCTGCATGGAGTTTGTATGTTCTCCCTGTATTTGGGTGGGTTTCCTCCTGGTACTCGGGTTTCCTCCCACACTCCAAAGACATACTAATAGGAAACGTATGCCTTATTCTCATGTCAGTGTTTGGTCAGTGAATTCCATCAGTGATTGTGAGCCAAAACCAGGACTGGAGCCTACACAGAGATAAGGTCTAAGGGAAAGATCTGCATCTGTTCTGTGTTTAGAGCCGTGTCTGGTTGTGGCTCAAAATCACTGATCTGTGTGAATAAGACATTAAATTGTGAGCTCCACAGGAGACAGAAAGCAATGATAACATCTGTAAAGTTCTGTGGAATATGTCAGCGCTATATGAGTAAAATAAATAAAATAAATGTACATATAATATATAGTCTCATTATGTATCCACCTGATAAGTAGAGAGCTGGTTGTGCAGATCTATTTTGAGGGTCTGCTGTATATGTATGACTATGCCAGTAATTTCTAACTCCCTTTGAATTTCTTAAAATTCAATAGCACCCTCATGAAATAGAAATAAAAAATGCTAGAGCAAATATTACAATAATAATAGTGAATCTACCTGATGGATCGTAAAAACACTCGACCTTTGATTCAAAGGTGCAGACACTGAAACAGAAAATAAATATATTGTTACATAGTTGTCCTATCACTGATGACTTATCCTCAAGATAGCAGATTAGTGGGGGGTACCATACCCAACACCCCTACCAATCGGCTCTTTCAGCGTGGTACCGGCAGAAGCAGAAGGCTCCATACACTGAGGGGTTTCTGGCATTGGCATACTGCAGTTCAGCTCTATTTGAAAGGAAAATAAGCTGCAGTACCCCAGCACTGCCACGAAATAGTATATGGTGCTGTCTGCCTTCTGCTATATACACCGTATACCACCCAACAGCCCAGAACAGCTTATTGGTGGGTGTGCATTTCTCAGACCACCACTGATTTGATATTGATGACCTATCCAGATGATCGGTCATCAATAGCTGTAGCCCGAAGAACACCTTGGAGTAAAGGCCTGCCTACTTGCAGGCCGTAGTGATTCTTACCAAGAAGTACAAGGTTTAGTAGTAGGCACAGGATCACCCTTGTTATAGTGAGTATTGTTAATGTAACAGCCACAATCCTCCTTGGTTACGCATATTCTGTTTGACTCGTCAAATATAGGCCGGTCCTGTGGACAACTAGGGTAACAGCCTGAAAAACATGGATGGTAAAGAGGTTCAACATACAAATATAGAAATGATCATCAATAACATCAGTACAATCACAATTAAAATGACTCCTAAGTCAGGAGCTCAGAAATGTTTTGTAGGTCGGTATCTGCATTGGATGATTACTTGCTGTTTAGTTTCCTCAGATCTTGGCTGCTTTCAGAGCCTTCATCTGTGTCTACAGTTTAGCTACAGTGCCTAGACTGAGGTAGTCTGAGACTCACTCCATGTATGCTCATGTGTACAATCTCTAGAAACAATATTCACTTTTCATGGACATCCATAGCAATGCAAAGCAGTAAATATTCTTCTATGGAATACACTACAACAGTCCTTATACTGGGTGCCCTTTTAACTTAATGACTTGGAAGCACTTTATGTTTTAATCCAGTACTTGCAGTGATATCATGTTGTCCCCTATTACAATCCACTTCTCTGTTATGGGGATGCCATACAGGTAGTACTCTGGGTTTGTAATGTGACTTTAGCCTGAAGCAAAGCCTTCTGCACAGTTCTTACTGTATGGACACGCTTGCTTTCCACGCCTAGGTCTGTAGATACCTCTGTTTCTACTATTTTGCTGTCCAGGAAATATTACAGACTGTCTTTCTACTGCAGCATATGACCTGTCACTTTGCAGGCTCCAAAACCTTTCCTAACTGTCTCCTGAACTTTGGTTCCACCTCCCTCTTGCAGACACACAGCACATAGACACTCTAGCAGGATCTGTATGCTGGGGGAATGCAGCTGCTCTGGGTTTTACAATGAGAAAGGAGGTGTGTCTCAGACTATGTCAGACTCCCTCTGTGTAGTGTAGCTAAACAGTGGTCACCAATAACAGCTCTGTCCTAAAGGAACTAAGCTGAAAAAAGGAGCCATGAAAAATAACACCAAAAATACATCCCCTGTAGGTACATATAGTTTTGAGCTCCTGAATCCAGGGTCATTTCAAGTCAAATCTATCTCTAATACAACTAGTGTAGACATAATGATTATGGTATTACAAATATTTCCTTAAAGGGCTATTCCATTGAATGGCAATATTCACTGTTGACTTCAAGAGGAAGCAATGTTTTTGAAATTATGGGCTATTTATGTATGAAGCATATTAGAAAATTGCATAGTTTACATTGTATAATGAACAGGCTTTATTTGCTGAAATTGGAATACCCCTTTGCTATTTTACACAGAGATATAAATTGCATAGACTTAGGACCAGTGATTACTGAATTTCTTGAAATTCAATTCTACTTTAATTCTGCAGTCGGTCCGGTGATTTTATTCAGTTCTTAATAAATTTGGCCCAAATTGAAAATACGCCAATTGTCCTGAAAAGTTTTGTATAATGCTCTTGGGTCTACTGGGACTGTATCTAACTCATTTTGAACTCTTTAATGCCAAACCTGCATATGTAATCTTAAAGTTACAGCAACGTGTATAGCTATGGATAATGCATAGCTGCTGGTGGCAACAAACATCTGCACTTAATTTTGTTTAAAAAGATAGTCCCAAAATTTTTTAATTTTTGGTGGCAAATGCCTGCTGGTATGTATACACACATATTGCCTGGGTCATATGTTCCTCCTTCTTCATCTTAGCTATCTTCTGAGCTGAAAAATGGCTGATGCCAATTTGAGAAATTCACCAAAATTCAATTGCCAAAAATTCAGTTTTAGATTTGACCTGAATTTTGGAAAAATTCATGTTGAATTCGGTTTATTTAGAATTAATTTGCTTATCTCTACTTAGATCCTATATATTTTATTACTAAAACATTTCTCAAAATTGGCAGGATACAATGCTTACCTTCCAGATAAGTAATGGTGACATTTGTGTAGACGTTATTAATGGAACGACATGTCTGAATTTCGTGATTGCCGCATGGGTGATAATGCCATTCACATTCATCCTCAGGATTGTAATAGTCACAAAATATGGCTAAAGTGGAAGAAAAGAAAGTTTCCTGTAAATACTTTAGTTCTTCAAATCTCAAATGCTATTTTAAGTGGACAACACATACGTATGTACCATATGCATTTATTGTAATCGTGTGCTTTATATACAGGTGATCAAAAAATTTCATACAGAAACTCATATATAATGCTACCTCTGAAGCCAGACTATTGGAGGTAAACCTTCTACAGTACCATCTTAAGTATTGTATGGGGTGGAACATGCCACAGTTTTTTCATATGAAATGGGAGGCACAGTATGTGCTGTATTATGGGTCCAAACAAAACGAGATCTTACTTGCTATGGGCAAACTAGGACTCATCAACTTTCCACCAATACTACATATATACAATACATTGTCCCCAAAGTAATTGTTAATAAATTACTCACGGCATATGTCTGGTGTTCTCCAGTAGACACAGGCTTCTGCTTTGGTACACTCTTGAGCATAGGCAGCGACTGCGGTACAGAAGCATTCACAGTCTCCACCACTGTCACATGAGCAGGCATCATTTACACAGGCCTCATAAAATGGTATTGGATCAACCTTAAAGAAGTAGATACATTTTTGTGAATTTTTCAAAAATGTTTTCGAATTGCACTAATAAAAACATTAGCATTTAAAGTGATCAGAAACTCTCATCTAATGCAGGGCTTTTCAAACCTTTTCTTTCAGGGCCTCACCAGCCAAAACATTCCCCTGGGACTCAAAAGTGCTCTACCTTTGTACCAAAAGAGGGATTTAAAATGTTCAGTGTCAGCCACAGTGCCCTAATATAGTGTCATCCAATGTGTTCCCAGTACGAGCCACAAAGTCCATACTTAGTTATCTTCTTGATGCTCCTGCCTCTTCTTCCTCAAGAAGGGACTTAAAGGGAATGTGTCAGCAAATTGTTCTGCCATCTTGTCTGAGCTGTTCTTAACATAATTTAAAAAACATTTAAAGAATTGCTTTATGGCAGCCACAAGGACCATAGACACAACATACAGGAACTGACATCGTTGACTTCTATGGGAGAGTTTTCTAGGCATGCTCTGTGACCTGTGCAGAGGTCATTGTACAAGGAAACAATAGATAAGCTTTAAAATTAAACCTATTGTGAATGAAGGATCCTGTGTTATCTCTACACAGGGGTGCTATTTGTCATTCTAAACTTGCCTGTAATGATAAGGAGATAACTGCAGTAAAGTGATTTGTACAGAACAAGAAGTGCTCCCTTTTATTAGGCCTAGTGACCATTGTGAAAACGGCAGGATTTTATGGGTATTTTTTAAATATGGACATTGCTATTTGTCAATTAAAAATAACATGAACATTTCTTTAAAATGTGTTTAACATAAAACTGTGATTTAACAATAGGTCCTTTTCTTATGACACATCCCCTTTAACTTGTAGCTTGCATAGGAGAATGTCTACCTGGATCAAGTAATCTGTGATAGATCTCCATTGCCAGGACAGAAAATTGTGCCCTGGAAAGTAGATCTTTCCTGCTAACTCTGAGATGCTTAGGATGCATGATGCCCCTCATGATGAGTTAGGGGAGTGACTTCCAGTTTGAAAAGCCCTGCTCTATACTCATTGCATTATTGCAGAAGAAAACCTTGATGCAGACTTGAGAGTTTCCATACAGTCCAGTCTAATCTGATTACCTTGCTATGACAGACTTTGAATACTTGGCTTTTGATAAGTCCGCACTGTTTTTCTGACCAGGAGTGGCGATGTGGGTTTTGGCTACAGGGATTGATGATTTCGGTTGCCTCAGGACAGGAGGCATCCAACTTCCAGCTGTTTCCAAACTCCAGCACATCAGTGACTTGTAACATATGACTGGTTTTAAAGTCGTTTTGTGAGTTGTCATCGAAATTTCCACATAAGCCACAAAGTTTTCCCTAGACAAAAAAAAAGAGGTTGCAAGTTAGTGAAAAGTCAAAATATGCACAAGCTGTAAATTTGGTTATCAGGAAAGCGTATGGGTATATTTTCTTCTGTTTTCATTCTATCTTTGATTTTCAAATCCCCTGATATTCAGTTTACAACCTGCTTCTAGATTCAGACTTTTCTCATGTGGGTATGTCTCTTCCAATAATGCATACTGGATCTGTGTGTCCAGGATGTTTCTGCCTTCCCCCTGCAATTTGCCTTGTGTGTGTTTTCCTCCCCATCTACATCCTGTGTGAGCTGCCCTCCTTATATCCTCTCCCTTTTCCACACATCTACCATGTAGAGACCCTCATGCTGCTATCTCTATGGGCTCATGCACTTGAACGTATTTTTTTTCTGTTTGCTGAACCATTCACTTCAATGTTGCTTGAAAAAAACAGAAATGACTTTGTGTGCATTCCATGTCTGCATGTCCGCATGTCCTTTCTGCGAAAAAATTTAACATGTCCTATTCTTGTCTGTTTTGCAGACGAGGACAAGCATTGTTACAATGGATCCACCAAAATAATGGATGCAACACGGATGTCATACGGATGCCATCTGATTATTTCTTGCAGATCCGTTTTTTGCGTGTGCATGAGCCCTAACAGTGAGAGAAGAGAGGGAGAAAGCTGTCAAAGCAGAGTTCAGATTTCATGTAAGATTCAGCAGCATCAGTAGCTAGGTGAAAGATTTTCACACACACTGCAGAAGCAAAATGGTAGAATATTTTTAATGAAGGTTATATAGAAAGTCGCTTAATTTTGCATTCAAGAAGCTAATGGGCAATAAAAAATGAAATGCAAAAATGTCCATAGCCTTTAAGTCCTACTTGTCAAGTATATGTACAACGAAGGACAAAACGCATATTGGTTATACATACTCTTGATTCATTATTTGTGAACATCCACCGTTGAACACTATTTAATTTTTTAATTTAATAACATGAAACTTCTTTTCTAACATATTTGAAATGACTGGCTCTACAAGTAGCAATGTCTTAAAATGTATATAGCTCTCCCCGAAATATATATCACAAATAATAATTATATCAATATACGTATCACAATAGAAATCATAATAGAAATCATAGAACAATAATACAATACAATAAAACCTAACACAAATGTGATCTTGGTCTCGTAACAATTGCCTCAACTATAAGTCAATCAGATTTATCTGAATCTTTTCTAGCATATTTGGTCATAAATGCTGAGAGCTCTGCTTACTCCTATAATGAGCTCCAAATCCACTGCACTTAGAAATAATTTAATAATACATTTCTGACTGCTTCCTTGTGACAGCACCATGATTCTAATGAGAACCCCCCCCCCCCCCATTTTCCTTTAAGAATATCATTGTATAAGACAATTTGTTTGCTTTTTAAAATTCTTGAAACCTTGTGTTCTGTAGAACTGAGTATTGAACAAGATCAACTTACCTTGTATGCTGGTGACACCTTAATGAAAATAGTTGTTTTTCTATCCCAAATCAAAAGAATTCCGTTGCTTGCTTCAATGACCATGTAAATCCCCACTTCCCGGGTCAGGTATGTCACACGCTTCACACCTTCACCTGTTGTTTCCTCTATGTGCTTGTCTGCTAACTTCAGTACAGTTTTCTGAAAGTTGTCAGAATATAACCAAAGGGATACATTTTACTTTCTACTTGTACACAGTTTATGGCATTACACTATCATGTGGCTCTGACACTGACGTTTTCTGTCTAGATTGGTTAATTTGTCCTTATCAATAATCTCAGGATTACAAAAATATGGCTGCTTTCCGGTAGACACATATCCATAGGATGTGTCTGCCATTTCAGCATGCTCTGTGTAGTTAATAGAGCTGAGCTGCTATAGCATACCACAAACAACCTGTGGAGAGATATCAACTGTTTTTGGAAGAAAGTGGCCTTGTTTTTCTAAACCTGGACAAGCTGTGGCTTACCACCGCCATGTCTCCTTAGCTATAAAAAGGGTCAGGACTACTAGTACAAAGTAACAGTTCTTCAATGTTGAGCAGATATGTTCCGTAAAACCCATAAAGTAAAAAATACAAGTGTAGTAATGGTGAAATACAGCTGATCGGTGGGGATGCTAGGTTTAAGACCCTAACTGATCAGATATTGATGACCCATCCTGAGGAAAGGTCATCAATATACCGTAGGAGTCTCTTTAATAATATAATGTCACATTCATGAACAATCTGGATAGAAAATACATACTCCTAGGAAGACTTTTATAGACTTGGAACAAGTAACGCCGGTGGTGCCACATGGGATGTTCTCTATGATGATGCTGAAGTTGCCTGCAGAATGGTTAGGGCCACAGTAATCCTGCAATGACATAAGTTACATTATTGATGACAGTGTGATGGCAAACACTTCACATCAAAATATTTCTACCTTAAACAAATATTTTGAACTCAGTAACCCGCCACCCTCATCCCCAAAAACACACAGTTACTACAGAGAGAGAGAGTAGGGTCCCACCACTTGACATTAACTTTTTTGCCAATTCAGTATTCACTTACATGCCCTATATGGAGAGCAGAGTGGTATATAGATTTTAAGGCTTCATTCACACGTCAGAGTTTTGGTCAGTGATTTCCATCCAGCTATTTTAAAGATGTAGATATTGATACAGTAGTAATTCACCAAAGTCTTGCACAACTTCGGGCGAGAAGAACTTTGGCTCCATGGAGCCAATAAATTTTAATGCTATACAGAAACAGCATTAAAATCTAGGTATTTGAACAAATTGACTTTGGATCTATGATCCGAAGGTTGATTATCTGAAGCCTATTGCCTGAGACCATTTAAAATCTTGTACAAGCCCAGCAATATAGTAAAATAAAAAAAGTAATCTTATACTCATCCCTTCTCTCCGGCAGCATTTTGTGCAGTCCAACACTGCAGACAGTGATTGGCTGCAGTGGTCACATGTGATGTTCAGTTGTATGAAATGTTACTGCTCAGTGTTGGACTGGGATTGCTTGGCCCAGCAGAAGAAATTACTTTTGGGACCCAAACAGCTGTTTCAAAACTTCAACTCCTAGCATGCCCAGACTGCCTACAGATATCAGCCTACACCAGAGCATGGTGGAAATAGTAGCTGGAGAGCCACAGGTTGGCCATCCCTGCTCTATCAATCATCAATAATAAATAATAAATATTGTCTAATAGGTTTTAAAACAAAGAAACAGACCCCAGTAGCAAGTGACTAGCTCCAATGAGGCTCCAAATGGGATTTCTCTCATGGACCAATGGGGCCCAGTATTGCATCAGAGCCAGGGCCATCTGGAACATCCTCTGGTGCACCGGTCGGTCCACCTCTGTTACTGCTGCAGCCAATCCCCTTCCTTGGTGTTAGACCAATGATGACAGTGATTGACTGCAGTGGTCATGTGCCATATAATGACACGTCTCCGCTGCAGTTTGTAAACAAGTTGCGGCAGGAGGGCCAGGCCGGCGACACGGACAACACTAATTGATTTTTTTATTTTAGGCTATTGCAGGGCTTATCCAAGATCTTTGATTATCTCAGATATTCCTTTGGGATTTATATATAAAACGCCAGTTTCAATTAATTGTTCCCAAAGTGTTGTGATTAATTACATACATTTCTTTTATTTATATTTTTTTATTAATGGTTGACGTATCATTTTTTAGCCCTTATAGTTACAGATGACTGTTTTCATCCTTTGACAACAGCAGTTCAGATCTTGCATAACTTTAGTCTACTCTATTCTCTTATACATAACTACATGCACGCATATTTATGAGTTATGCTTTTATTTCCAGGAAAATAGGTATTAAGGGTACTTTCACACTTGCGTTGTGAAGATCCGGCAGGCAGTTCCGTTGGAACCGTCTAGCAAATGCATTGAAACACCAGATCTGTCTCTCCTGTTGTCATCCGGAAAAACGCATACGGTATTTTTTTGCATTTTTTAAAGGTCTGCGCATGCGCAGAACTGAAGACCAGTTCCGTCAATGCAGCATTTTTAATTCCGGATCTGGCACTAATAAATTTCAATAGAAATTAATGTCGGATCAGGGTTTCCGGCAAGTGTTCTGGAATTTTGGACTAAGAAAATACCGCAGCATGCTACAGTATTTTCTCTGGCCAAATACCGTAAGAGTGACTGAACTGAAGACATCCATTCCTGATGCATACTGAATGGATTGCTTTCTATTTAGAATGCATTAGGATTAAACTAATCATTTTTTTTTTCCAGTATTGAGCTCCTGTGACAGAACTCAATATTGGAAAAGAATAATGCTAGTGTGAAAGTACCCTCTCACCTATTTTAAATATCTATACTAAATACAACCCCACCTTCAGCTAGCAAGGCTCTCCATTCTAGGATTATGGTTGGAATTTTGAAGTATGACAAACACCTTATATCATGTTAAGGCATAAGAAAAGATCAGTGAATGAGAAATCTTAAAATGTCATATTTGCTAAGTGCAAAATAATATGTGAACAAATAGTAAAGAGACATGAGCAAATAGTAGAGAATGTATAGATAGCAGCAGATAGTTGCTATGTATAGTTACATGTGAATTGCTTTGCTTACCTGGGCAGCAACAAATTCACAGTTTCCATCGAAGTCATAAAATTTGTCGTCAAATGTGATATAATGACCATTTCCATAGATTATACATGTTCCATAGCAGATAGCATTAGTACACGTCCATCTTCCTCTCTGACATGAGCTAGAACAGTGAAAAAATCCAATTAGATTTTCTGATTATTTTTTTTTTGCTATATTAGGTATAATTCCATTAATAATCCATTAACCACAGTCTCAGTTTTAAGAATAAGGTGAAGCGTTTAGCCGATCCTCCTAGATCTGGATTTTCCAGTTCCCTGCAATTAGTTGTTATTTCCAGGGGCCACTTCTCTCCAGACATTTCTCTTGAAACTGAGTAACCATTCATGCCATGGACAGGTCAATTCCACCACTGTGGCAGCTGCTCTTACAAGGCACTCTCTCTTTCAGCTCATAGAGGTAGGATCCCATCAGGACACCACACTCTATAATGTCCGTTATGCCCTTGTAGGGTTGTCTTCATGAGAAAGCTATTTGCTTAAAGAGATCCTCTTGCTCCGAATAAAAAAATTCACATTAGATGGGGAACAGAGAGTACAGCAACCTGGTGCCCTCATTTTCATCTGTTGAACCATGGATCTGCCAATTCACCTGTCCCACCTCTACCACCTAAGATGACCACCACGCTTCTCAGACTACCAGATGCACAGTTCCTGCTGCTTTCAGATTGGCCAGTGCTGACCACGTAAGCAGTGCTGACCTATCCAAGAACAGTGTTTTAGACTACCAATGCACAGTGTACATTGCGTAGTCTGGGAAGTGGAGCCTTAGGTGGCAGAAGAGGCACTATCTTCAGATCCCCATAGAAAGGAATGGAGAGATCCAAGTATATACACCCACCTCTCCATTCATGTTAGTTGCAAATCAGGGCACCATTTTCAAGATAGGAGAATGTCCCAGGGGTGGGATTTGGAGCTACTGGACTTCTATGGCATATGTTGTGGATATGTCATAAACATCCAGTCAGGAGTACCCCTTTTAAGGCCCAAGGGAAGAAAGTTGGGTCTTTACTGCAAGTAAACGTGTAATAGTGGCAGATACGATTGATATTTTGTCTTCTAACAGAAGACAAATTGCCTATGTCTGTTTACCACACTGGTGGGGTTCTTACCAACACCTCTTAGGCTACTACTCTGAAAGGCTGGCCTACTTGTTCACCACTCGACAACAAATGACCTTGTTACAAGTGATTTAAATTGTCGCCTCACAACAGAGGATCATCAACCTATCATTGTTCCAACTAATCTCTTCCAGATCTTCTTCTTCCCTTCCTACGCCAGTTCTTCTTTTCTCACTTAATATTTTTGTATCATGTTAAAAAAAAAAAAGTTTTTTTGAAACTCCATAAGCAAAGCACTGGGACAGATTTCTATTTCAACTCTGAATCCCCTGAAAGTCATCAGTATATGTAGTTCATGGATAACATTGTTCATAGGAACAGTTAGGAAATATTAAATTACATACTAAAGTAAAATAAGAGATGAAGCTATTCAAACAAATGAATTCAAGAGAGAGAGAGCGGTATGCAAATGCTAAGAATTTCCAAACTGTCCAGTTTATCTATAATGAAACCCTTCGTATCACTTATAAATTTATATTTAAAGTTATATTAGTTTGTTCATTAAAACGCTATGTTACCATGTATTGCAGTCTACTTTCACTTTGGATCCATGGGGATAAATGTCTTCATTATGGACACAAGGACACCTGTCTTCAGGGACGCAGCCTCCAGCTCCATCATCTAGAAGTCCATTGGGGCAAACACATCCTGAGATGCACTCTGTCTGGAACTATATTAGAAAACAGTAATTGTACAGTCCCTGCTTTACTATAAAATATAATAATAGTAATAATAGAGAGAGACTCAACATACGTATTCAACTCCCAGAGTCTTGCAGCTTCTATGTACTGTAGATCGTGAAACCCCTGAGTAGGCCTTGTTACAGTCAAAGTAGACTTTTCCAGCAGGACAAGCTGTGAAGAGACATTGGACGAGTCTGTATTATACTATATATAAAGTATATCTATAATGTATTACTAACATTATTTGTATGAGAGTAGAAACAAACCAGGTTCTCGTTAAAGGCTCACAATAATCTCAACTTGTTATTAATTGCATTAACATTATAATATACATAAAAAAGAGAACAATGCAATATTTCCTTACTTTCATTGACTTGTGTGGTGCAGAGAAGTTTCCCATGATGGCAGGAGCTGGTTTAAAAAAAATAGTAGAATATGTTGTTAATAACTTCATGTTATTTTGTGCAAATACATTGACCTAAAATATATATTGAGTCATGCTTATACATTACTTGTAATTTAATCTATTGCAGTTTCTCTCTGAGAACCACAGAATAACCAGAGGAAAACTGATGCCTGAATAGATCCCATGGTTGTCTATGAGATAGTTTCTAATCTGTATCGCAGTTTTGACATTGATCGGATGCTTTATAGTGCCAGACCAAAAAACATAGCATGCAGTTTTTGCGCTATGGCTACGTGGACTGGTGCTCATGCATATACTGTACATCAATCATGTCCGGCACTGGCATGAAGCCATTGGTCAGAAACACCTGATATATGTACACCCAGCCTAAGGCTTCATGTAAATGGCCATAACCATATTTTGATCCACAAAAAAAAAGATTTGCAAGATATGGATACTTTCCATGTGTATATACACATTTTCCTCACTCCCATCAATAAAAAGGACTATTCTTGTCCACAATATGGACCACATTAGGACATATTCTATAATTTGAAGAGTGGCCACATGGATCCACAAAAAATACATGCGTGCATAGCCTCATAGAAATGAATTGATCAGTGGATCAGTGTTCTATCCACAAAAATATGGTCATGCGTACGGAGCTTTACTGTGTTGAGCAAGAATTCACTTACCAGCGCTCATCGTGCTTGTAGATAACATCTAATGGCTGAACATATGTGCCTTGGTAATAGCAGGAACATTTAGATACATCTACACAATGGTCCTTCTCATTCAAATACTGTCCGTCTGGACACCCACAGCCATCTACTGGTGTAAAGACAGTGTGACAAGACTTCTCGCCCTCTGCCAGGGATTGGCAGGTCGGTTGGCACGTAGTCAAGTTGTACAGATAAACTTGGGTAGAGGGACAAGAATGAATGTCCTTGTCTATAGAGAACAAAACATGAAACAAGATTTTAATGTTTTTGAATTTTTGACTTTGAATTTTCCCAAGAAATCAACTTAAAGAGAGTCTGACATTTCTGTTTTAGTAAATACTTGTCATAGATTAACAATGCTGAAACAGCTTTTCTCATAACTCTACGCTGTGCCATTCTTCTGCCTTTCCTCATGGATATTAAGAATTGGGTTACCAGTTTGGAAGGGTGTCCTTACATAGGTTGACATTGTCCAATTAGTACTAACAGTGCCAGACTGAGTAGGGACCACACCCAACTGGTACCACTTGCTTGTCAGTTTATTCATAAATTTGTAGGAGACATAAAAGGGAATAACACAATGCAGAGCTCAAGAGAAAGATGCTCCAGAATTGAGGAATACAATTTTTTTTAATTAAAATACATACAGTATGTCAGGAGAGATGGCAGGTCCACTTTACTTTAATTCTGGCTTATACTAAAGTCTTAAAGGGACACTGACAGCCCCAATTAGCATATTTAGGTATATATACGTGAGTACAGGTCTTATAAAGTCTATTAAAATGATCTAAGTATCCCCCTGTCCACCTTATAAGTACCAAAATATAAAGTTATATAACCTGCTTGTCCGGTCACCAATCTGCCCAAGGGGCGGCGTTTCATCACAAAATGCTAAGTGAATATTGATGAGCTGGGCGGCGCTTCAGAACGGCAGTTAGGAGCGGCTGGCTGGGCGCATTTTGTGATGAAACGCCGCCCCTTGGGCAGATTGGTGACCGGACAAGCAGGTTATATAACTTTATATTTTGGTACTTATAAGGTGGACAGGGGGATACTTAGATCATTTTAATAGACTTTATAAGACCTGTACTCACGTATATATACCTAAATATGCTAATTGGGGCTGTCAGTGTCCCTTTAAGTCAATTTATTATAGAAATATAAAGGATTAACAAAAATTGCATGAAATTATTTATAATTTTCCTCTACTGCAGGACACTGTATGAGTAAATACTACTGTTAAACAAATCTCTAAAATAATCTGTTTTTAAGGTCATTATGCTCCTATAGAGAATGTAGAAAGGGAAGGCCCCATTTCACCATGGTGTCATTATACTTCCTCGTGGGTGTCAACTTTTAAAATGCTCCCGCCCTATACATTCATTGACACATACCCAAACAAGGGTAGAATAAAAAGGCACAATGGCAGTGCTATTGTGAGCCAATATGAGAAAGGGGCCTCATTTTGGATCCCCTCTCCTCTAGCATTTCTATATCATTAGCCGATTAAGCTGTTCTTACCACAGATCCCTTTCTTCCATCCCCAGAGAATGATCCCTTTCGCTGCACAGGCTCTGACGTAGGAGGAGAGAGCTGCACACATACAGTGCTCACTGTCCTTACAGTTACATGAGTCATAGCGACATCTCTGTGGATGAAACATAAGATGAAATTATAGTATAGTATAGTATAGTATGGTATAGTACAAAGGTGCTTGAGATTGTACATGCAAAATTGCCACCAACCTTTACATATTCAGTAGGATCTATTGTGGAATGACACTTGGCAAAAGCAGACTCATCCCTTTCCAAGTTAGAGCACCAATATTCTGCGTAATTTTCTGAAAAATACAGGAATTTGGAAATTTAAATGCCATATTAGTGTAAGGAAAATCATATGTCGCTACAGAAAACCAAGAATCGGCACACTGCTCTTATAGGTAAGGAGACTTCAGTAGGTAAGTATAAGCTGTTTATTTAATTGGATGGGAATTAAACGTTTCAGGGCTGGATGGGCCCATCTATCAGATTCAAACCAAGAAAGTAATCTATATACACTGTAATCCTTGGAGATATGGCTATGTTAACAATATC
The DNA here is from genome assembly GCF_014858855.1 of Bufo gargarizans. Classification (NCBI taxonomy): domain Eukaryota; kingdom Metazoa; phylum Chordata; class Amphibia; order Anura; family Bufonidae; genus Bufo; species Bufo gargarizans. The sequence goes on from NC_058081.1 coordinate 717,844,597, forward strand.
TTCAATGCTTTCATTCATAAAAGCTGGATCAGCTTTAAATAGGCCTCTATGTATCCATTCCTGACAGACTATTACTACTATGATGGTCTTTCCTATGTTCACTACTGACTTGTATCTACAGTATAGTGTTGTCTTTTTTACTATGCTTTGTATCCCTGTCTTTATTATAGTAGATTTTTTTTAGTCAAACAACTTTATCTTTTAGATATAATTTTTATCAAGACATGTTTTGATGTGCAGTGAAATATAGTCTTACTGTTCTCAATGCTGAGGCTGCACGGATCCTCCAACCAGTCAGATATGTCATGGCAACTGGCCTGGGCCTTCCACGTGTTGACAAAGGCTGATGCTGTGGCTTCCACAAGACCTCCAGATGTTTTAAAGTCATCTCCTTCCTTAGAGTTAAAGTCTCCACAAAGACCTAAACAAGACAATGAATTGTTATGACCATTTGGAATATTGTTAATAAAAAATATAGTGAAACTGGAAAATAAATGGGCCACATTCCACCAGTTCTTTTATGATCCAAAAATGAAGAACACATGGTGCTGCTGCAAAACTCTCTTCAACCCAGATGTGTAAGTTTCCATCCAGATGGAGACTCAATTACTTTGATATCAGTGGTGCTCAGTGTTGCAGAGAAAGTCTCTAGATTACAACATGCAGTAGAAGACTGATTTGGCACTCACCCATCCAAAGTGGCATTTATTCACACATCATGGTACATAGGAGGTGGACAGGAAAGTCGTTTTCTGTCCACATCCCATGTACCATGGCATCTGAATAAACTCCATTTTCGATGGGTGAGTGCCTCGTCCTTTTACTTTTACTGTAAGTTCTTATATTATACCATGTCTACTTGATACTTTGGAGATCCAAATTAAAAGAGACGGCTAGAACTATTTAAAAAAAAATTATTGGGATTTTTTCCCCTCAAGGTATTCTATATGGTAAAAGAGGTTTCCAGCTTTTCAGAAGCTAGAAGTTGGAGTTGGAACTACACTGCTCTGTCCACTGTATGGTGCTTGGAGTTGGTTACTGCAGCACTGCTCCCAAGCACTTCACTTTGCTGCAGTAACCAGCTTCCATCAGTGGGGTGTTGGTGATCAGGCAGTCATGGCCTATTCTAAGGACAATGCCACCATTTGTAAAAATCTGGACAGCACTGAGAGAGTTGGAGGCTATACGGAGAGCTTTGATGGAATTTTTTACAAACTGTGAAGTTTTTTGGTTAAAATTATTTTTTGTGATTGGGTTTTGTTGAAATGTTAACAGTTTATTCTCATACAATGTATTCTGATACACTGCAGGCTGCTTTTTCCGGTTCTATGCTAAATCCATCAAATGAGCTCTCTGGTGGCCCTCTCTCTGCTCTCCTAAATGTTCATAAAGCTGAAACCTTTTTGAAGTATGGTTATTTTATTTGGTTGTAAAAATGTCAGCTTATAATCATGTTCAGGAGAGCTGGGACCTAGACCCTTGACTACAGTCCGAGCCATCAAAGGACTTGTCTGATGGATTCACTGAATAGGACTGAGCAGCCTGCAATGTATGAGAGTACATGCAGGCTGCAGAAGACAAACAATGGAACATTTTTAATAAGACTCAATTATAAAAATTGCTTTTAGAAAAAATACAAGCAGTTCATTAAAAAAAACACACCCCAAAGGTGTTCATAACTTTTATGATAGTTGTCACAAAACAAGTTATTTCACATTGTGCTTCTATATAGTTGCATCTTTAGAAAACCCAATAGACAACAAGTTCTAAATTTGTGATGCGATAGCATGATAGAGGTATTATATATGATTTAGTTCTTACCAGCTTGCCCTTTTTGCAAGTTATTCATATTGCTAAATACAAATATGAAGCAGAGTGTTTATAACCTTTAGAATTTATCATATTTCTGCATGCACTTTTTTATTAAAGGGGTCAAATGTATGTTCTATCATGGTCATTTCTGTGGGATTCCATTTGGTGCAAAATGAATCACTTCAAACGCATTTGTTTGTCCTAGCTCAGTCAAGATAATTTTTCCCTAGATCCAAAATAAGCAGCATGCTTAAAAAACACCACGCAACAACCAAAAAATTGGTGTTGGTTTAACTGACCTTGCAGTTGTCCTTTGGCGAATTTCTCCATTGTAAGGTATAACTGCATTGTCGGAGACAGCTGAATCTGCATTTTGAGGCCATTTATAGCTTGAAGAATGATATAGTTTTCAAACGGCTGCAGGACTGAAAAACTGGCTGTGGAAAAACAGAGACATCCTGATAGTTACCTAGTGACCTAGAAATTGAGATCCCACCATCAAATCTCCTTCACCCATTCGGATCCATGGTTTTGTTTATTTTCTGAATATATAATTGCATACATTTTATATATATTTGTGATTTTTTACCTGTTAGATGAGGCAAGGTTATTTTAAGCTCATTGAATAGCACTGTGCCATCTGCTTTGATGATCACAACCTAGAGGAATTAAAATATAGATGAAAGGGCTTCTTAGATTAGATTAGTCTTAATTCTTTACTTTGTCATTTTCTTAAAAGCCATTACTATTACCAGTCTATTGGTAATCATACTTACATTGTTCTTGTTGTCTGTCAGGAATACAACAGATTTAAGACAGGTTTCTCTCTCGGAAGAACTACAGGGTGTCAATTCACCTAATATTACATGTGATTCATTTGAATTGCCCTGTAATGAGGAATAAACCATAAGAAAGTCAATTATATTTTCATAGATAGATAGATAGAAAAAAGAACTTAAAATAACTATTTCTTGCCTTAGATAACACATAGTAACAGTTCCCATGAAAAGTGTAGGCCTTCTTATCAAAAGTGGTGAAATGTGCTCCACCTTCAATGGCGCAAACTCCTGGGCAGGACCGATCTGTACAACTCCATTTTCCTGCTACACAGTGGCTAAAATGAATATAATATTGGGAAGATACATGAGAGACAGGGATTGGTAGATTGCTTGGAGACAGAACGTAGATATATAGGTCTGGCAGAGCCTACAAGCCTCTCCTTTGGCCAGGTTATAACAGGGCTAGAGCAGCTAAGCAGAATCTTTGCCCCGGTTGGAGGAAAGCATAGCTACTTGGTTAGAAAACCACTGAGATCATCTTAGAGACCCTCATATTCCTGTCCTTACCATTCATCGCAGTCGTTTTCCATGGTTTCTCCGGGCGCATATAAAGTATCTCGATGCTTGCAGTGACACTGGCTGACCGGTACACAGCCCCTGTTGGTATAATCATCCTGTACAGTGCCTGGAAAGAGTCAATAAATATATTTTATTATTCTATAAAATGTCATTTTAATCTTTCATAAATGTATATATGCGCAATATATGTACTATAGTCTATTCTCCTGTAAATTTGCCACCTATGAGACCACTAAAAAATGAATAGTTACAGAATCATTACTTGTCCAAATCTCCTCATATCTCACTCCTCCTGTAAATGTCAGAGACGGCCTGCAGCCACCACATACTGTCTATACATTGAACTTCATTAGAAGACAAGACCAGTCCCAGTCTTAACCTCCCTCTACTGGTGTAAGATGCCTCTTGTAACAGCGGCTGTCGTGCGCCGCTGTTCCCCTGCTTACCACCACAGTCCCGTGCTCAGGGGTGATCTGTGGCCAGAGCTTCCCATTTACCGCTGCAGCTCTGGGCTCTGTTTGTGTAGGTGCTGTGGTTCTGAGGATCCGCTCCACAGTTTCATCTAAGGGCTCTTTCACACCTGCGTTCTTTTCTTCCGGCATAGAGTTCCGTCGTCGGGGCTCTATGCCGGAAGAATCCTGATCAGTTTTATCCTAATGCATTCTGGATGGAGTGAAATCCGTTCAGGATGCATCAGGATGTCTTCAGTTCCGGAACTGAACTTTTTTTGGCCGGAGAAAATACAGCAGCATGCTGCACTTTTTGCTCCGGCCAAAAATCCTGAAGACTTGCCGCAAGGCCGGATCCGGAATCAATGTCCATTGAAAGGCATTGATCCGGATCCGGCCTTAAGCTAAACGTCGTTTCGGCGCATTGCCGGATCCGACATTTAGCTTTTTCTGAATGGTTACCATGGCTGCCGGGATGCTAAAGTCCTGGAAGCCATGGTAAAGGGGAGCGGGGAGCGGGGGAGCAGCATACTTACCGTCCGTGCGGCTCCCGGGGCGCTCCAGAGTGACGTCAGGGCGCCCCACGCGCATGGATGACGTGATCACATGGCACATCATCCATGCACATGGGGCGCTCTGACGTCACTCTGGAGCGCCCCGGGAGCCGCATGGACTGTAAGTATACCGCTCCCCGCTCCTACTATGGCAACCAGGACTTTAATAGCGTCCTGGCTGCCATGGTAACACTGAAAGCATTTTGAAGACGGATCCGTCTTCAAATGCTTTCAGTACACTTGCGATTTTCTGGATCCGGCGTGTAATTCCGGCAAGTGGAGTACACGCCGGATCCGGACAACGCAAGTGTGAAAGAGGCCTAAGTCCTGGCCACAGCATGCTTGCTGCTGTTTTTTTTGCAGCGCTTCCTTGAGGGCTGGCGCACGTCATTTCCTGGGTTTTATGGGTTAGGTCATGTGACCTTGCTGACCAATCCTAGCCCTCATGCACATATATAAGTGGCTTAGCCCCCTTCCCAGATGCCTCAGTGTCAAGTTCCTTGTGCTCTGCTAGATTCCTGATATTCACTTGTGTTCCTGACTTGTACCTGTGTTCATGGATTCTGTTACCCGTCTGATCCCTACCTGCTTGCCTTGACTCTCCTGTTGCCGAACCGGATTGCCTGACCTGTACCTGTGCCACCTGCCCTGACATTTTGCCTATTTGACTATGCCTCTGCCTCATCCTTCGGTCCTGCACTGTTGCTCCTATTAATGACCCACCTGCCTGACCAACACCTGTACTTCTAGTACCCTTCCCCGGTACCTCCTGGTCCGCCTGGATCAGCTGCCACTGACTTAGAGATTGCTCTGGAGTAGCCCCTGGCAACTACACTATCGGCTCAAGTCTATCCTCACGATCAAAGGCTCTAGTGAAAACCAGGTAGTTGCTTAGACACGCCCCTCCAGAGTATAGCCAGTCAGTGGCACAGTCGGTTCATACCCGCTGATTCGTAACACCTCTTAATATATTAGTTACATCTCCTGCCCTGCCGTGCCCCAGAAACTGAAGTCTACACTAGCTAGAGGCTGGGCAGACTTGAGCTCTAATCTATGCCAGTTTTTGACGACGGTTATAGTAAAACCAGCTGGCAGCGCTAAGCCCCACCCTCCTTCTGGGCCCCGACCCTTTTCTCAACACTTTTGAAAAGTGTCAAGAACCTCTAAAAGTCCAAATTATGGCACAAATATAACATGTGCCATAATCATACACTTTTTTATGCCACTATTGTGGCATAAAATATTTGATAAATCTTACCTCTCAGTATGCATTAGACTTCTAAACTCCCCCTAAGTTCCCCCTAGTGACTGAAGCGGGTGGAAAAGTTCAATCGGTTTCCTATGTTAATTACCTATTGCAACTTTTTAAATGTTACAAAAAAAGTGCACTCTTACTCTAGCAGAAGGGTGACATAAAAACTGTAAGTAAGTCTAGTGATTGGACAGCTCCACCAGATATTACAATGGTTTGAGGTGCAACTGCTGTGACTCACCCAGTCAGTAATAAAGAATATAGAGGAACTGTAGTAGCAGGAACTCTCTAATTCTAGAGTCACATATTAATTGTAATAAAAACAGGTAATACTGAGTTATCAAAATTTAGATGTATTTCTATAAAATGCAGATAATACAAATCTCAATAATAAATGATGCAATAAAGGTAATAAATAATGATAAAAGGAATAATAGACGAGGTAATAGTCCCAAACAATAGTAGATTAATGATATAAAAATAGTATAAAAATAGTTAAACCAGGTAGCTAATAATCTGAAAAAATATGATGTAAAAATAAATCAGTATTGCATATATAGTCCTTCCAATGTTGTTAAACATATACTTTTGATATTTGTAATATTCGGTAGCAACCTTGTATGTTTCAGGTTGTAGCCGATCCGAAATAGTACTGCTTGTCTCAGGTACAAGTCTTAATAAACTGCTGATATCAAGTTAAAAATCGTATTCGATAAAAACAGAGAAAACCCTCCTGTTGAATTTGTATCCTATCAGAGGGAGTCTGTCAAAGGAACTTACGTGCGGGGTAGGTATTCTTCGGTAGCTGTGCCTTAACGTGGCGTCCCGTGTCTTCTTCGGCACCTAAAATTGTTTACCTCTCAGAGTTTTCCCCTACGCAGCTCTTCCGATTTAGTCAATTGCAGCCTTACCCGGACAAGGCCTTGGCGTCCCATGTGGACTCTGGGGGTGCGCTTCGCAAAAGTTAGGCAATGCGGTTGTTTGCTCTGTCTCACAATTACACGTGACCGGGATGTAATTGATCCGGGGAAAAGGCAAAACCAGTGATGCTATACAGTCTCTGATTAGATGAATATTAATACTGGAGCGCTCAGCGCTCAGTGAGTGTGATGATGAAGGGACCGAATGTCCCGAAACGCGTTTGAGGACTTACTATTATCTCGATTTTATGGTGGAATTATTCTCGACTATACACAGTATAAGTAGCGAACATAAATAATCAGACCGCTCCAGTATTATTATTTATCTAATCAGAGACTTTATCGCATCACTGGTTTTGCCTTTTTCCCGGATCAATTACATCCCGGTCACGTGTGAAGGATACGTGGCGAGACAGCGCAAATAACTGCATTCCCTAACCTATGCGAAGCGCGCCACCAGACTCCACGTGGGACGCCGAGGCCTTGTCCGGGTAAGACTGCAATTGACTAAATAGGAAGAGCTGAGATGGGGAAAATGCGGGACGCCGCGTTAAGGCACAGCTACCGAAGAATACCTACCCCGCACGTAAGTTACTTTGACAGACTCCCTCTGATAGGATCCGAATTCAACACGAGGGTTTTCTGTGTTTTTAGGCTACTTTCACACTAGCGTTCGGGGCTCCGCTTGTGAGTTCCGTTTGAAGGCTCTCACAAGCGGCCCCGAATGCATCCGTCCAGCCCTAATGCATTCTGAGTGGATTCGGATCCGCTCAGAATGCATCAGTCTGGCACCGTTTGTCCTCCGCTCCGCTCAGCAGGCGGACACCCGAATGCTGCTTGCAGCGTTCGGGTGTCCGTCTGGCCGTGCGGAGGCAAACGGATCCGTCCAGACTTACAATGTAAGTCAATGGGGACGGATCCATTTGAATTTGACACTATATGGCTGAATTTTCAAACGGATCCGTCCCCCATTGACTTTTAATGTAAAGTCTGGACGGATCCGTCTGCAGCTACTTTCACACTTAGAATTTTTTCTACAATATAATGCAGACGGATCCGTTATGAACGGATCCCATCGTCTGCATTATAGGAGCGGATCCGTCTGGGCAGACCCCAGACGGATCCACTCTGAACGCAAGTGTGAAAGTAGCCTTATCGAATACGATTTTTAACTTGATATCAGCAGTTTATTAAGACTTGTACCTGAGACAAGCAGTACTATTTTGGATCAGCTACAACCCAAAACATACAAGGTTGCTACCGAATATTACAAAAATCGAAAGTCTATGTTTTACAACATTGGAAGGACTATATATGCAATACTGATTTATTTTTGCATCATCATCTTTTTGCAAATTATTAGCTACCTGGTTTTACTATTTTTATTTCATTAATCTACTATTGTTTGGGACTATTACCTCATAAATTTTTCCTTTTATCATTATTTATTACCTTTATTGCATCATTTATTATTGACATTTGTATTACCTGCATTTTATAGAAATACATCTAAATTTTGATAAGGCCTCATGCACACGACCGTTTTTTTTAAGGTCCGCAAAAATGGGGTCCGTAGGTCCGTGATCCGTGACCATTTTTTCGTCCGTGGGTCTTCCTTGTTTTTTGGAGGATCCACGGACATGAAAAATGAAAAAAAAATCTAAGTCAAGTTTGCCATTGAAATGATAGGAAAAAACGGACACGGATCACGGACACGGATCACGGACACAGATGACAATCTTGTGTGCATCCGTGATTTTTCACGGACCCATTGACTTGAATGGGTCCGTGAACCGTTGGCCGTGAAAAAAATAGGACAGGTCATATTTTTTTCACGGCCAGGAAACACGGATCACGGATGCGGCTGCCAAACGGTGCATTTTCAGATTTTTCCACGGACCCATTAAAAGTCAATGGGTCCGCGAAAAAAAACGGAAAACGGCACAACGGCCACGGATGCACACAACGGTCGTGTGCATGAGGCCTAACTCAGTATTGCCTGTTTTTATTACAATTAATATGTGACTCTAGAATTAGAGAGTGCCTGCTACTACAGTTCCTTAATATAAAAACTGTAGACAAAAGTGTTATATGCGACTTTTAATAAATTTGGAGCTCATTAGGGCCACAGAGACTCAAGAAAATCTGACTTCAGAAATTGTCCTCATCATAAACTCCACTTATTTATGTCTCTGCATGGATTTTGGAGCCCTCAAGCAGAAAACGTACAGCCATAAAGATGCTGCATCTTAAGAAATTACATAATCAGCAGAAAAGGTTGAACCCACATAGTGTTAAATTGTTTAGGAGGTACCTAACTGGATGCAGTTGTAAAGGTAGAGACCATGTGCACTTGCTGACTTCACTGTATGCTCAGTGTAGTTTTATTATATTTGTATAGTACAATAAACCTCTCACTTTATTATTATGGGCAGGAATTTTATATATTATTTCTGCATAACTCACCTTCAGGACAGAAGCAGCCATCCATGTAATGCTCCTCACACAAGCTGTGTATTTCTAGGTGGGAGCACGAGTTCTTGCAAGGCGAGGCACTTTCTTGATAAATCATATTTGCAGGACATTGTTTAGCTGGAAAACATATCAATCTCAATTTATATTATGCATGAAATAAGTGAGAGCATCAATCTCTTCTGCGTAAATGCTTTATATTTCATTCATAGTCATTTAAGGCTTATAGAGGAGCTGTCACCTCTAGTGTTGGGCGAGCACGCTCAGCGTTCGGCTCGAGCATCCCTATGCTCGGCCAAATATCATGTGTTCTCAAGCGTGATGCTCGAGTCAATGTATTTAAATCTAATTATAGCCTCTATTTCCGAAAAGTTTCTGGCGGGTTTCGAACTCACAACCGTCTACATTGCAGGCAAGAATGTTAACCACTACACTTTAGAGTTGCATGGCCAGTTACATAATAAATTAGACTTCAGCTGTGTCTCATATTTTTTTAATTTTTAATTTTTTTTAGTAACTGGCAATGCAGCTCTATAGTGTAGTGGTTAACATTCTTGGCTGTAATGTAGAGGTTTGTGAGTTTGAATCCTGCCAGAAACTTTTCAGAAATACAGGCTAAATTAGATTTAAATACACTGGGTGTCCCCAAGCACTGACCCCATATTTGGACATAGCTATATATGGAGTCAGAGCAGGGGGTGCCTGGTTTAATGCTCGGGTTCTTCCATTGTGCTCGGGTGCTCTGTAGATCCCTTGAGCATCGGGAAATGTCCTACTCGAGCAGCAGAGCACATGAGCACTTTGGTGCTTGACTAACACTAGTCACCTCTCCTGGAAGTTCTGTTTTAATATGCACTTGTATTCTTCATGATATAAGAATTTAGGAGAATTTTCTTCTTAGAATGCTGTTTTATGCAGCTCATCTGTTACTGCTAGAAGTGCATGAACAAATTTGGCACAGTCTGGCACTGTCCAGTCAGAGCTAACAACATCAGACTGTGCAGGAGCAAGCTCCTTTCACATTTCCAGGAGGAATAACATCTTCTCAGAGTTCCAGATGAGCATGTATGGCCTATAAGTCTCCTCGCGCTGACTAAGGCGCTCTCTCTCCCCGAGGAGAGATAGTAACCCACAAATCCTGACTTAGGCCTCTCACCCAGTTAAGCCAGTACTCTCTGCTCTGCATTGATGAGGGTAAATCACCCTGAAACAGCTGTCTGCAGATGAGATGCTGGCTTATTTAATATCCAAGTCATGTCTCAAGGGCTAGTTAAAGGGCCAAATATTGACTTATAGTATAGCTGCCTTACATCTGGTGGCATTAGCAGAGCTTGTTTAGAGCTCATTTCCATACCCTCTTCCCAGAATACAGGAGCATGGCCTGTAACTCTTCTCCAAGAAGAGATAGTACCCCCCAAATCCTACTAGTGGAATGACACACATTTAAAGAAAACATGCTCCAGACTTGTTGTTCCATGGGTAATATAATATTTACTAAAACTGTCATGTCAGGAGAGGTGACAGATTTTCTGTAAGTGAGGAGAATTATAATCCTTACGACAGAAGTTATCAGTTCTCCAGTTTCCCGGACGTCCTCCAGCGTGAGAGCATTGTCGGGAATACTCAGTGATGGTGCTACACAAGCAGAAGGAGTCTTGAGAGTGATCACAGGAGCACATGTCCAGCATGCAGGCCTGGATGTAGTTTTCCAGGTTCAGGAGACTTTCACAGTCTGAGAATGCCTCATGCCTCAGGTGCTGTTCACACACAGAGCGCTAAAGGGTAGAAATATCAATAGTTACATACTCTCTGCAAAGTAATATTTATAAGATATTTCTGGGTGAAAACAGTGGATCAATATTAGTATTAAACACTCAGACAAGCCCTTTACTTACGAATTGGGAACATTGCGCTGTGTCTGTTTTCTGAGTCTCGTCTTTGTCTGTGCACTCATCATTTGGGTCATGAATGTTTTGCAAATTTCCAAATTGTATTGGGTTCAGTATAATACCTAAAGAGAAGAAAGACACCATGTAGCATACCACTTGCTATTTGGACTGAGAAGTGAGCAACATAACCTGTGTCCTGTTTGCCAATTTGGTTAAACAGGTATTCTTATGAAAGACGATGGCAGTATCTTGTAATATAGGTGATCAGTGTCTAACATTGATGGCATATCCTAGCCAAGCCCACTTTGGCACTCCATTGATACAGCACTGCTCTCTTCTGTGTCCTGTGTTATAACCTTGTTTTGCTGAATTAGGTTGTCTTCCACTTTCTACAGAGGATCAAGTTGGTCATGGCCAAAGGGGAAAATGCACTATCTATCGTACTTCTGTTCTAGATATCAGTATTGTATGGTCAATCTCCTGGGAATTGTGGTAACCCATGCACATCTATTGTTAACATTACTACTAATTGTGTAACTAATAAGCAAATGCTAAACCATAACTCCTCTAGCTTTATTTTGTGCCAGACCAATCCTTACCTCTTTACCTCTTCTGTGTACTAGATCCCTAATTTCCTACATTTTACATTGTGCCCATACAAGATTAGGGTGCTAAAATTAACCATTTTCAACAGACTACTTACTCCCAGATACAAATTCATTATAAAGAGGGACACCATTGTAATCACCACACAGACCGCAGGTACGGTTATTAAACTTTGGATCCAGTTCCAGCTAAGAAGAAAAGAAGAGAAAACATTCATCATGAGGAACAATAAACCAAGACTTACTTAACTAAAATTATTTCAGAACAAAGTGTTAATTTTTCTATATGAGTTAATGATAGTACAGTTTAGGTTGTGGAACTTGTACGCCAGTGGAAAATTATATAAAGAAAATGTGTATATAAACACAACCAGCTTCCTCAAATCTGCCTAGGAGCTATATATTTTGCATGAAACTCACCATGACAGCATCTTCTTTATTCCACATGAGGGTCAAGCCCGTCTTTGTGTACAACTTAAAATAAGCATCGTTTTTATGAATCAGGATTCCAAAGCTGTAGTAAGGTGTCTTAGCTCTAAAAAATAAAAATAATCAAAAGAATGAAAATCTCCTTCTCATAGATCTCCAAAAAATTCTCAGAAAGTATGCTGAGAGACCTGATGTGGCACCTATCACATTGACCTGACACAAGTCTATTACGTGAAAAAAGTTTGGTAGGGATCTACTTGTTTGAACTCCCTTTAAATGTTATACTTGCTTGTCTCTTTCCTCACATCTGCATTGATGGGTCATCTAGGACTTTCTAACAATAGACATTCACCTTCTACCTTCTTTTGATCGATGGGAAGAATGAAGTATACAACACCATGGATTCAGTTACACAAAGGGTTTGAGTGTTGAACTTGAGGTCATCTACTATGGGGTCAGCCAAGTCAGCATTTCCATTATGAGGAATAGGAAATGACAACACAAGTAGATATAATATATAAACTATACAAAGGAAGACGATATTATGTGCAAATGGCTCATAAAGTTTGGTGCTCAAAATCAATGTAGAATCATACAATTTAATACGTATATCAGTAGTACGTAAACCATTTTAATTTCAGACTTCATAAAGTCATGTTAAATTTAACTTCTTATTCCCATGGACATCTCAGGTATAAAAAGATAAAAGAGTATCCTTAGAAATTCCCCTGCTTCCTTAGTATGGACTGGCTTCAATTAAAATGCTGAAATTATTTAGTAAATCAATATAAAAACTTTCAGATTGATAACCTTAGACCTTCATGGATTTCCATGACAGTATGACACATAATAGGCTTTATCAATGTAGCCACATCTCTTCAGATCTTCAAATAATTTTAATTTAAAAAAGGCTAAAGGGTTAAACCTAATATCCACTTGATGACTAATCCAGTGTGGTATGATATTATAAATATTTATAGCTTCTTATTAAATTTTACAATCTGATGAGTCCAACCTCAGCCTGCTCACCATATGGTCTAAGATATATATGAGGCTTGGTGTGGTCATGAATAAACTCATTTTAATTGCTTTATAAAATGGACAACACCCAAGGGAACTCCTTATACAAATGTCAGTCTATATACTAGACCTTCAGGACCACAGATGTTCTTCCCAGAAGGCAGTGCTGTCATTTGACAGCTTAATAAATGCTTTCCTATAGGTAATTTATGACATTTTCAGGAAATACCACAACATTGTCAGTAGTTAGATATTTATCATTCAGGGAACTCTTATATAGTCAGTAGAACTTAACTAAAAACTACTTTACTAAAAAGTAATTATAGTCATGGGAGAATTCTATTGCACAAAGGCTTCGTAGGGGTTATTACTTTATCTATGGACAATATATCTGCAACCACTTTACAAAGATATCCATCTGCAAATTATTGAAATGTGATTTTCTGCCCCAGACCTACATTTTACTACCACTACGCTCCATTGGCTAAAGAATGAGATGGTATCATTACATAAGCAAAAGGCATTCTCTAAAAACTTCTTCACAGTAGGTTGAAGGTAAGCCCATGGTACAGTATAAATGATAGTGTAATGGGTGAGATTTCATTGTTCATCAAATATCGTAACCCTCCACCAAGATTCTTAACCTTATTGCCCCCGATAAGGCAGCAAGGGGTTGCCCAAGATTTTGATGTTGATGACCTTTCATTAGGATGGATCATCAATATCAGATCAGCGTGGGTCTGACTGCCGCAACCCTCAACTGAGCTGCTGGATCTGCTGCCTATTCCTAGGATAGTGACATTATGTTCATTGGTCACATAGCCTAGGCTCAGCTCAGTCCCTTTCAAATGAAGGGGGCTGAGGTACAATACCAAGCACACCTATTATTTATTGGGTGGCGCTGTGCTTGTTGAACTGTGAGGAGGTGCTCACCAAAGTGCCACAGTCTCCTCACACAACTGATCATCAGTGGTCTCAGGTGTTGAACACCTGCTGCTTATCTGATATTGGTGACCTCTCCTGAAAAGAGGTCATCAATTCATAATCTTGGAAAAAACCCTTTAAAAGGTCACAGAGTTTTCAGGAAATGTTTGATATGTCATGAGTCATCCAAGTTTCTGATCGGTGGGGGTCTAACTGCTGAGACCTCTACTATCCCTAGATTGAAGAGGACCCCTATGCTTTTTATTAAGTCTGTCTTGCTTCTTCTCCTGCAGCGAGAAGAGAAAACTTGATATGCAAGCACTTCTCTCTCCTCCTTCTACTGACCACCACCAGTCAAAATTTAAGGATATTCATATAGCTCTAGCTATCAAATGCAAAGCAATGATAAGATCTGTCCATCATCTATCCATCTACCCACTTGACAAGGGTAGAACATGTCTACTCGAATGGCCATAGGACCTATAAAAATCTGTGGCCCTGCCAAATGCTTAAGTTTGCTAGATGTTGACGCTGATTTTATCTGCCAATGAATACAGGAAAGATTTAAGGTTACTTTAGGGAATATGAATCTTAATTAGGCATCTTAAGCTACTTTCAACTAGCGTTAATATTTTCTGGTATTGAGATCCGTCATATGGTCTCAATACCAGAAATAAAACGCTTCCGTTTTGTCCCTATTAATTGTTAATGGGGACAAAACGTAATTGAACAGAATGGAGTGCTCCAAAATGCATTCCGCATGCTGCGGTTTGCTTTCCATCATGGGATGTGGAGCAAGATGGATCCGTCATGACCCACACTGCAAGTCAACAAGGACGGATCCGTTTTCTCTGACACAATCTGACACAATAGAAAACTGATCCGTCCTCCATTGAATTTCAATGGAGTTCATGACGGATCCGTCTTGGCTATGTTAAAGATAATACAACCGGATCCGTTCATAAAGGATGCGGATAGTTGTATTATCAGTAACGGAAGCATTTTTGCTGAGCACTGCTGGAGCCAGCAAAAACGCTAGTGTGAAAATACCCTTAGGGCGTGTTGGATCAGAGCAAACATGTTTTATCCACTGAAATATTATGTCACAGCAATTCTCACCCTATAATTTGTAGGTTTGTATTACAGGAGGGTCAGTTATAGGATATCAATTGCAATGACACTGACAACGCAAGCCCAAGGTAAAATTAACAAAAAAACTGTGGTTTACTTTAAATGAAGGAACATGAAAATTAGTTATGGTATTTAGATAAAGATAGGTAGACTGTATACTGTGGAGATACATTCATAGAATTCAGTGGAGAAAATGACAATTTACTTTAAGTTACTTTTTCTATCAAGTCTTTGATAGACAAACTTTCTATTACATATTCAGCAAATTAAAGTGTAAGCAGGTAAGTTACGGTAGATTTACCAATAAAAGAGTCTCTATTTGAATTATTTCCAAAATCTTTCGAGAAAAATACATTGTTAGGGGTCTGGAATTGAGCATCAGATATCCCGAATAAATTGGACTTGGCGTGAAGTAGTACTCTTTTACTCCTCAGCCTCTGACTTCTGTACCTTTATAGATCAGGTTGGCCAATTTTAACAGCCAACTGATTTTAGTGGAGCAAGGACCACAACTATATGTCCCCCAGATTACAACAGTTTATAGAAAAGGGCAAGGAAGATTAGAGTCTCAATTTGAGGGGCTAGTAGTCAACAAACATATCAAGAAAAACAGAACTCCTTTAACACAAATTAGCTCTAGTTCACACCTTTTTTCTTTCTGAAATTCTATACATTATGCAACTTGTTATGATGACAATTCAATACAATTGAGTGCCACAGAGTAAAAAAAGGTGAAACATTGAATGTTTTTACATAGGAGCCCCATAGGTGACAAATGGCTGATGGTTGGTATCCTTCAGATGCATCCATCAGAACCATTCAGTAAAACTGCATATACATAAAACTATATATAATATATATTTTTTACTTAAAAGCCAATGGTAGTGGAAGTTTGAAGGGTTCCATCCATCAAGGTTTTTTTTCACAATTGTTTAACATCTCGTGTCTTACATCTCAAGATATGATTTAGAGAACACATCTGTATAAAGTGTTGCTAAATTTTACCTATAAGTTAGTATTGGGTACAGCAGCTACACAGTTTATAAACTGGAGCACAGTTCACTCTGACAGAGCAACACAAATTTTAAAGGGAACCGGTCAGCATTGAAATGCAGTGCAATCTGCAGCATATTATAGAGCAGGAGGAGCTGAGCAGATTGATATATAGTTTAGTGGGGAAAGATTCAGTAAAAATAGTAATTTATACATTTAAGGTATATTCCTGCTATTTCCTGCTATTCCTGATATTTCATTGGTCACGGGGAGGTGTTACCAGTGATTGATAGCATTCCCTGTATATATACACACTTACACAGAGAATGCAGAGATTAATATGTATAATTTACACGTTTTACTGAATCTTTCCCCATAAAAAATATATATCAATCTGCCCAGCTCCTCCTGCTCCATAACATGCTGCCTGCAGATTACACTGGATTTTATGGCGACATGTCCTCTTTAAATACATCTCTGTTCACACCGGCACTATTTCTAGGTTTCTGTTGTTTTACATATTTTGACACAGCTTGCCGTTCTTTCCAGTACAGAAAATGGAAAACTGGCTAACCCGGAAAAAAAGAGATTAAGATCATGCATGCGCTATTAAACAGATTATATAGTAAAAATGGAAGGCATGACAGAGGTGTGAACAGAAGTGTTTATGAAAATATTAGGTGTCCAAACTTTAAAAAATTCTATAATATTATTATTTTTTATTATTATTATTATTATAAAATTATATAAGTATAATGGACTTACATGGCTCCATTCACTATCACGATGCTACTTTTCAGCTGAATGATGACATCTTTGATTGCGACGGTGATCTTGTCTATATGGGGGTGACCACTGACCATGGACCGGTGGACGTGGACAGAGAACTCCTGATAGGACTCTCCACAGTCTGAGGCCAAATTGTAGCTACAGCTGCCAGGAAACTGGTAGAAATCCCCATCAAAGGTTTTGAAATGATGGTTTCCCCAGGTACTGCAGACGTAGTGACCATGATTACGGATTCGACCTGTTGACAATTGGTCAAGAAGGTTAGAACGAGTCTAAAAACGGTAGAGGAAGTTTATCAAAGGAAAGCTGTCTTCGTTGCTCTTAGAAACCAATCAGGTTCTACCTTTCATTTTACAAAGGAACTTTGAAAAATTAAAGGTGGAATCTGAATGGTTGCTATGGGCAACTAAACCAGTTCTAGTTAACACCATTTTTGATACATTTCCCCCACTTAGTATGTAGCAATTAACAAAGCTAGTTCCTCTGTGTAATGTCCCTATAAACATGAAGTAAGAATGTTATAACTTCACTAGAAAGCCTCATGCACGGGCAAAACTTCTGTAAGAAAGATCAAATCTCTAATATAGAGTAAAACCACTCATTTACGTTACATTAAAAGACTCTCTTCATCCATACAGTGGTTTATTGTCCAGGGTTCTCAGCATGTGTAAACTTCCCAGACTCTTATCTATTGACTAAGTTGTTAAACTGTCTACAATGAGGAGTAAAAACCTGTCATTACCATTAGTACATTATTATGGTCTTTCTTGATCACTTGGTCCAAAATGACTCTCTTCTGCCAGACAGTAAACCCAATCATTTTCTACTATGTCAAAATGCACACATGTAACGTAAAAGGGATTTCAGAAACTGTAAGTATTTACCTGTTCTCACATCTATAGCATCAGAGAGGCCCAAAGCCAACCATAGCACCCACAAGCTGGCAGTGTGGTACCCCATTGTATGCCCCAGGGGCGATGCACATTCAGGAGTGTCAGGATCATTCGCACCTTGCTCTTATAGGATTATTTGGTGTCTTAATGACATCACAGCAGGAGGGGCATGGAAATCTTTAATCTTTACAATCGAGGTAAACATTCCTTTTCTTTCTTCATATCAATACATTTGGGAGGGATATTTTAAAAGATATTCATTTCCTTAACTCTGTCACTACAGACCAAGCCTTTGACAAACAAGCTGGTCAATCTAGACTATATATCTCTTGTTGGCTTCATTTTCTTTCAAGTAAGGTCACAATATGGTTTTAACTATGTGTGAATATAACATCGTACATATAATACATGATAATTTAAGAGACAGATAAATAGACAGATAGATAGCAAAAAAAAAGAAGGTCCATCGTAACAAAAGACAAGGCAAACACAAAAGAACAGCGCCGCTGCCTTCTCAAATAGCTGATCGGCGGAGGTCTCCTGTGTCAGACCCCCACCGGTGTCAAGAGGATAGGTCATCAGTATTTAAGTCTCGGAAACCCCCTATGACATATTCAAAGTTGTACCATGCTAGGTTCATTAAAGCAGGCATTAAAGAGACCTATTCTACAACCTGTTACTTGATCTAAATGATTACTTCTGATTAATTCTGAATATGTTAATTGACCTAAATGTAGGAGTCATCAGCCTGTAAAACCTACCTCTAATTCAACCACATCTCCAGATTTGATGTTCTAGTGCAAAGTTGTGTTTCTTGTTTATTTTCTAGTAATGGACCCTTAAAGGGGTTTTGTACAGATTTCGTCTGATAAATGCGGGTCCCACCTCTGGGACCCACACCTACACGGAGAACGGAGCGGGGAAAGTAGTGGAGGGCACACTTCGCATGCGCAGCCGTCCTTCATTCATTTCTATGGGGCCGGCTCTGGCACTGGCTCAGCTACGCCACATAGCCACTGGCTCAGCCACATAGAAATGAATGGGAGCGGAGCCGCGCATGCGCAGTGTGCTCCCATTCACTTGTAGGGGAGCAGTGCTTAGTGGTGGCCGGACCCCAGTAAACCCGGGGTCCTCCAGCCACAACTCACCCTGCTCAGTTCTCATGGTAGGTGCGGGTCCCCGAGGTGGGACCCGCACCAGTCAGACAATGGGGGCATATCCTAGCCGCTCAAGAAAAACAGCAGAGGAAGCCACGAGAGAGGAAAGTGTACACGAAAAAAGTAACAATATTTTATCGCATGTATATTGCAATAATACTTCATTTGAAATACTATATTCATTACATAGTAATATATTTCATGGGATGCCCACTTATGCACTTGTAAGCTTGTGAATAAACAAGAACTTTTTTGGAGTGATGCCTAAATTCTTTTCTAGACCATAGGAATCTAGTGTCTGAAGATGACTCATCATGGACATGCATAGGATATTATTCTTGGCATGGTCTGTGACCTGAGCAAAGGTCATTGTGTAGGGAGGGGTGGGGGGAGCTGTGACCATCATATTTTGTCAAAGGTGGAAAAAAAACA
This sequence comes from Bufo gargarizans, assembly GCF_014858855.1. Classification (NCBI taxonomy): domain Eukaryota; kingdom Metazoa; phylum Chordata; class Amphibia; order Anura; family Bufonidae; genus Bufo; species Bufo gargarizans. The sequence continues at coordinate 717,863,676 of NC_058081.1, forward strand.
CCACCAATTTGTTAGAAAAAAAATGTTTCAATGTAATACTTGATTTAAAACATATGTTTTCAGATGATAGATTAGATTTAAAAAAGTGATTGTAAATAAAAAAGGTTTGTTTTCTTTTGTAGAAATTCTCTAGTCTATACCAGGTGCTGCCTATAGTCAAACATGGTGCTGCTTCTGTATACGGTAGGCTATCTCTTCCAACCTCTTAAACTTTTTGCTAAAAATAGTAATATGTAAGGAAATATTTAAAACCTAAAGCAAAGTTCTTCTCTTGCAAACCTTTACATATATACATCAATGGGCTAGATGCTACAGAAGGTTTCTGTTTGTGCCTGCTAATTCATGGATGAAGGAAAGTTCAAGAACGTGCGAAGCCATGGTGCATGAGTGAATTGCTGCTTATAGTTGCATAGTTATAGAGTGAATACAAAAAGATAAAATACATAAATCCACCAAGTTCAAGCAAGGGATAGGTGGGAATGTGAATTTTAGAATAAGGGAGTGAGTCATAGACTTCTACACATTTTCATAAGCATTAATATTATTTCATTTTAAGAAGTCATCTAAGGCTACTTTCACACTAGCGTTTCTATTTTCTGGTATTGAGATCCGTCATAGGGTCTCAACAGAGATGAGCTATTTGAATCTGACGAAATGGAATTCCATCTGAATTTCAGGAAAAATTGGATTTGCAACGAATGCGAATTTCCTCGCGCTTCGTGGTAACGAATCGCAATTTTTCCTAAAATGGCGGCTACACATGTGAGGACATGGGGCAATGAACTCTGGGACGGTGGGCTGACCCATAATGTCATGCATGCAGCCAATCAGCAGCCAGCCAGCCCTTTGATGTCAGAGCCCTATAAATACGGCGGCCATCTTAGAGTTAGACATTTTCTAGTGTTCTGACTGCAGGGACAGTTGTAAGAAGGCACTAGGGACAGCAATAGGAAAAACCTAATTGTGAAAAAAAAATGTGAAAAAACGATTTGTAAGTGCATCATTTCATAGCATCATAGTGCAGGGAGAGACGTCAGAAGGCGCTAGGGACAGCAATAGGAAAAACCTAATTGTGAAAAAAAAAAGTGAAAAAACGATTTGTAAGTGCATCATTTCACAGCATCATAGTGCAGGGAGAGACGTCAGAAGGCGCTAGGGACAGCAATAGGAAAAACCTAATTGTGAAAAAAAAAAAGTGAAAAAACGATTTGTAAGTGCATGATTTCACAGCATCTTAGTGCAGGGAGAGACGTCAGAAGGCGCTAGGGAAAGTGCCAGAAAAGCGATTTACAAGTGCAGGGAAAAAATAGAGAGGAATCATTTCCCAGCATCTTAGTGCAGGAAGTGACGTCTGAAGTTGCTAGGGACAGTACTAGAAAAACCTCATAGTGGAAAAAAAAAAAAAAAAAGCGATTTACAAGTGCAGGAAAACATTTTTTGGGGATCCAAATAGCCATCATACAGCTCTTGTATTCTAGCAATTTGTTCTTGTTCTAGGGGTGCAAGTGTTATGTTGAAAAGCCTTTAGTGGCTTATATCTGTGGAAAAAGATAAATATATACGCATTTCACTTCTGCAGTTTTTTGTGTTAAAAGAGTTTAGTGTGCTATTTCATTACCAAAAGGAAAACAATATACGCACTTCACTGTTGCATTTATTTGTGGTGAAAGTGTTTAGTGGTCTATTTCAGTACAGAAAAAAATATATATTCTCAGTTCACTTCGGCGGTTATATGTCTTGAAAGCGTTTAGTGGCCTATTTCAGTACAAAAAAATATATATATTCTAAGTTGTGTTGAAAGCTCCCCTACAAGTGAATGGGAGCACACTGCGCATGCGTGGCTCAGCTCCCGTTCAAAGCATGGCTGGGAGTCAGCAGGGTGGCAGTAGTGGGAGGTCGGGAGCCAAACATGCCCGGGGTAGACCACGTGCTTCGCAGCAGCCTACCTGCCCGGGAAGTAGTGGTGCAGGTGTTCGTGGAAGCAGCGGCGGTAGCAGTCAGTCAGTGCGACGGTTATATGTGTCTCCACTCTGTCAAGGGGCTCTACTTGTATGAGCATTCAATAGAAAAGGTTCTGTAGACATCTATGTGGAATCAGCTGGCGACTGTGTAAAAGGAGTGCGCTTCTTCTTGGCACTAACATAGATCTGTAAGGCTGAGTTGGTAAATTTACGTTGCCGGTCGGGCATTTAAAAATGGCGCTGCTCGCGAGCAGAGCGGGTGCCATAGCCGACGGGTGCCTAATATTTTAAACAGTGGGCACCTGGGACTAATTTAACCCCTCAGATGCCTTGGTAAAATGTGACCACAGCTCCCAGTCGTGTACCGGCTCCGCCTGGTGAGGGTCGGGGGGGGCCGGATGTACTGTGTGGCAGCACCTCTACTCAGGAGTAGTACAGGGCTGCAGTACATTAGTTCCTATAGAGCGCCTGTGGCAGGGCTCCACAGGAACAGTGTAATTCTCATAAACTCCAATGCTAGTGCATTGGAGTCTATGAAAAAAACAATCTACTGATTGTTTATTATAGTTCCGTAGAAGAACTATTAAAAAGTGTAAAAAAAGAAAAAAGTTTTAAAAATATAAAAATTTGAATCACCCCCCTTGATATCATTAATAAATAAATTAAATAATAGGGGGCCTTGCACTGAACCTGTAACTTCTACATCTCAAAAACTTCTACTCATGAGTCCTACCAAATTTATCTTGAAGAGCATATGAACCAAATATGTGTCACCGTATGTCTATACTGTGGCATACATTTTCCACAGACTGCCATTAAAAATGACATCACATGGTCTACTTGTCTTGAAGACATAGTCAACTCTGCTTTCCCAACATATACTTGTCACACCAAGTCTGAAAAAAATACCTTTTTTGCATACTATGTGTGGGTTTTTAAAGTGCATAAACGTTCCAAAGATGATTAGTCTCTGTACACACTGCAAACATTGGGGGTAATTTACTATAGAGTAGTTCTGCACTAGTTTTCTGGTGTTTCAAAGTCCCAAATGTTGTTGCAAGTGTTGTTATGTGACCAAATTTGGGACTGGTAAGCTTTTTATGACAACTTCACCACAAAAAAAAAAAAAAAAAGAGGGCAGGAGAGGCAGGCAAAGGGTGGGAGCTCAGGGACCTAACTCTTTTGATAGGTGCACCAGAAAACTGTCTCAGAAAACCTACATCAGAAACCTACTCTAGCTCCTTACTTTCAGATTTCAGTTCTTGTGCACGGACAGCAGAAGATGCAACAAATTTAAGCCTCATGCACAGAACCATACTTTTGGTCCGCAGATCGAATGCAGACCCATTCATTTCAGTGGGACCGCAAAAGATGCAGACAGTATCTTTTGGGTAGGACATTTCTACAGATGTTAAAAAAATGGTGGCAAGCACATAGCTGGGATTTGTGTGGTCATGGGCAAAAGGCCTTATTGAGAGGTACAGTATGCACCCTTTATAAATTGATTAGATCTTCTAGTTGGGCTTATAGGCTGGTGTGTGAAATACTGTTCTTAGTAAATGTACCCCGTGGGGGGAAATCAGCCTTCAGTGCACCAGCTTCCCAAGAAGTAATTGATAGATGTTGGCACCTGAGTAGCTCTAATCCAATTTACCAGAATACAGTGAAATTACAAAAGGTGGGTAGATCTATTAATGTGTATGCAGAGCAAATACAATTAGATTGTTTTCCTGGGTAAACCTATAAATAATGCAGTGTCTACAACCTGTTCAGAATACAGCAGATATCACTAACACTTTCTAATGTAAGATTCCTTCAATATTTTGTGCTCTATTCTAAGGGATATGTGACCCTTTGTTGTTAATAATTACAAATAAGCCAGTTCCCATCACATTAAGTTGGGGACTAAGAGACGTATTAATGGGTTTAAAGGTCAGTACGTACGGCATTTACAATGTTCCTGCTCTGTAATAAGTCAGAATGTCTACAGACTGGTGCAGTTAATGCTAAACTAATGCCTGCAGAGTTAAATGCCCATAGGTGAAGTGTTGCCAGTCTGCCAGACTCAAAATGCACCTTCACTCCGTATTTTCTAGCAAATGATACACTCAAGTATCACTATATGTACCGGTCAGCCATAACATTGATGCACATGAGGAGCCATGGCTAGCCCATCTTGTCTGAAGAAGAGCTACTGGAGCACAAATTGCTGAAATTACTGGCTATTTAGAAAGAAATCAGCAGAGTTGCAGACCAGTCAGAATGTCCATGCTGACCCTTGTCCATGAGTGGACTGGCCATAGACTCTACAGGGAAATTTCCCAGTGAGACAATGTCCAGGAGGCCACCCAAGCCCTCCTCATGGCCGCCAGATGGGTACATAACGATCTCAGCTAGGAGTATCAGGTACAGGTGCCCTCGTGAATTTAACTGTATCACCATCCTCAGGACAATAATACAGTTGAATACTATGATGCGGGCGGCAGTATTTTATGCTGCTTTGTGGTATTTAATTCTGCTGGGGCAGTATTTTGTGCTGCACTAAGGTACTACTGGCCCTGCCTACTTCTACCCATATTGTTAATGCTGACTTGTGTTGCCCTGCCTTCTGTCAGTCTGGATCCATCTATTACCTGGGGCCACTTTTAAATTATTTTCCAGGGCCACTTTAAGTTCCCAGTCCACCCCTGCCCCTGTCCACTGCCTAAAGAATCTTCAGTATAATAGGCACATGAGCATCAGAAATTGACCACTGAGCAATGGAATAAGGTCTTATCAATCACATTTTCTTATACATCATGTGCATGGCCGGGTGCGTGTGCATCTTTCCTGGGGAAAAGATAGCGCTAGAATGCACTATAGCAGGCATCTCAAACTGCGGCCCTCCAGCTGTTGTAAAACTACAACTCCCACAATGCCCTGCTGTAGGCTGATACCTGTAGGCTGTCCGGGCATGCTGGGAGTTGTAGTTTTTCAACAGCTGGAGGGCCGCAGTTTGAGATGCCTGCACTATAGGGAGAGCACAAGATGGTAGAGCAGGGATGTTCTGGCCAATGCTCTGATGGGAAACCTTGAGTCCTGGCATTTATGCATTCATGTGGACATTCCCGAGAAATGGGGTTTCCATCAGAAATTTCTGGGCCTCATATAGGCAAATAGGAAAACCATGTACCCCACCACCTCCAGCCAATCTCACATTCATAGGCATAATTTTTTTTTCTTTTTTGTTTTGCATCAGGCCATTTTTTTTCCATATACATAAGTACAATTTAAATTTTTATTAACTTTTATTCTAGGTCAACGAAGAAAAAAAAATGGTGCATTTTAATTTACACTATTTTCCAATCAGCATTAATGATATATTCACCATATTATATGAGTTATTATGATTACAGGGATACACAATACTGTTATTATGCGATATTTAAGAATTGTTACAAATTAGTATATTACAAAATCGCATTTATTGTAATGGCTTTTGCTTTGTTACTTATTTTTAATAACAATTTTGCGGGGAAAAATGCAACTTTTACTGTTATCTTTTCTTTTGCCAAAAAAAAAGCTGGAAAGTAAAAGTTGCATTTTTCTGCCATAATTTCAACTCACTGTACAGGTCTTTGCTGGGATATGAACCTCAAACCTTCTGTATAGCAAGCAGAAGGTTTACCACTATACTATAGAACTACTGCTCTGTTTTAAAGGTAGTATTTTCTGTGTTTAAAAGTAGTATTACTGTACTCATCAGAGGCATAGTGAATAGTATTATAGTAGTTTAATTTTTTTTAAGAACAGAAAATCATTTGGTCACCACAGTGCAGTTCTGTAATGTAATGGTAATACTGCCACCTGCCATACAGAAGTTCTTGGATTCAATTCAAAACATAAATCTGTAAAATTGTTTGTTTAGTGAATGTTTATGTGCTGGGAGAGGACCCCTGCCCCAAGCTCATATTGAGAGGAAGCGCCCCACTTTTTTAGTATTCATTGAAATGACTACTAATGAAGCTGATGATGTTACAGGCCTACTGTAAAGTGGCTGGGCCTAGCCCCCCAGCTGCTCTGGACCCGTGACTGCAGTACCACCAGTACTGCTCTGATGCATTCCCTGCTAAGACACATCCAACCTACAGTACCTAAATGACACAGACCAAGTACAACCCTTCATGCCAACAGTATTTCCTATTGGCAGTAGTCTCTTTAAGCAGGATAATGTACCCTGCCACACTACAAAAATATTCAGGAATGCTTTGAGGAACATGAACAAGAGTTCAAGGTATTGACTTGGCCTCCAAATGACTGAGATCTCAATCTAATCCATCACTTGTGAGATGTACTAAACCATGGAGTCCCCAAATGATAAATTACAGGACTTAAAAAATCTAATGTAAAATACTACAGGACATCTCCATGGGACCTGTGGAAGCCATGTTTTTGTGGATCACATCTGTTTTGGTGGTACTAAGGGGATCTACAAAATATTAGGCAGAATATCAACTAAAGAGAAATCGGTACCATGATATCCCTTAAAATGGTTTTTATTATAATTAAATGACATAAAAAACATATACAAAACAGCATATTGCAGAGATCATACAGAGTGCCATGCATTACAGTCCATACTAATATCACTTATTTGCACTTATTATTTATTGTGTATATAATTGTATTGCTATTGGGTGGCTGCACTGAGGCGCTCAGGTCAGCATACAATATCAATTAGCTGGCTCTGGCTATGCTTACAGTCATCTCGGCTCGCAATACAATTAATATGGTTGTTGGTAGGATGATAGTTCTAGTAGAGGAGCGCACGCCATACTGAACCAGCCCACACTTTCACAACGCTGAACAATAGGGTAAGAAATAGAAATTAGAAATAGAAAATGTGATCGGCCTGATTTGACACACTGCAACATCAGATGATATCATTTAGAAGTTATTTGGTGTCAAGCGCCACACTAGAACTATCATCCTACCAACAACCATATTAATTGTATTGCGAGCCGAGATGACTGTAAGCATAGCCAGAGCCAGCTAATTGATATTGTATGCTGACCTGAGCGCCTCAGTGCAGCCACCCAATAGCAATACAATTATATACACAATAAATAATAAGTGCAAATAAGTGATATTAGTATGGACTGTAATGCATGGCACTCTGTATGATCTCTGCAATATGCTGTTTTGTATATGTTTTTTATGTCATTTAATTATAATAAAAACCATTTTAAGGGATATCATGGTGCCGATTTCTCTTTAGTTGATATTTATATAGGTGGTTCATTCCTGTTGATTACAGGCTGTGTTAATCCAGTTGAACTTTAAAATATTAGGCAGGTGGATTTAATGCTATGACTGATTGGAGTTTAGTCCATTAATGCATAAAAATAAGCAATGTCTCTGGTTACAATTTGATAATCCTCTGTGTCACAAAAATAAAAAAATTATTTCTGTGAAACCTATTGGCACAGGGATAGAACACGATAACAGTGTAATGTTGGGCTTATATTTTACATCATTTTCAACAAATGCCACTTAAGTCAACAAATTTTATATGTATGTGGGCAGCCCGACTCTACCTTAATGTCTGCTGTCGGGGAAAACAGGAATCGGCCATGTTGTATTTTAACATTCTCAATACTCCATTCCCCTAGAGGTAAGCAGAGCCAGACTTGGCAAGCCACTTATTGTCTACTCCATACTGCAAAATTCATGATCCACTCCTTTGTCAGAGTTTATCTCCCCAAGAACAAAAGAATGGGGGGAGAGTCTTGAGGCCCATATACACACATGATGGTTGACCGACACCACTGAAGTCTGACATACATTCAATATGTATGGACAGCATATGGTCCAGCAGAAGAAAAGCCCATTTGGAGCTGACGTTGAAGCCAATTACTTGCACCTTAAGATCTAATTCTTTTTGGTAGATTGACCTAATAGATGATAAATCCCAAGTGTTCAACGATAAGGAAAATGTTTGCAATGCAATTAAAAGTGGATGTGCACATGTTCTGTATCTACATAGGTGAGATGTGTCAGCCCTGAGTCCACATACAGTTAGTATAACTTTTATCATACAAAGACTACGCCTACCAGAAATCCCTTTTCGAAGAGCATCATGTCTCAATAAAATGATAAGTTGTATTTCCCAAATATGCAAAGTAGGATAAGTAGAGATCTGAACAAATTTTCACGAGAAAGCGACTAGATAACATATTATCTACCATTTAAAAGGGAACCTCCTTTGACAATTGATCTGGGTTTTCTTTGGAAGCCTTCTGCTACAAACTCCAAATGTTATCCAAAGTCGTCTCCTGTTGATATGTTTAATATGAATGAATGGGAACTAGCAGTCTTATAATATTAGTAGATGAGATATTTTATCAGGTTTATCTGTATATTCTGGTGTCACCCGCTCATAAAAGTAAACAGCTGAAGCGTGTATATTTCTGTTGACATAAGATTATACAATGTCCAAACCATCTTATGTATGAGATCTGAAGTCAATTGTGCTGGAAATTCCGACAGGTCTATATTTTGTGTCCCCCTCCTTACTATGTGTTTCGTATGCAGGCAAAACCTGATGATCGAGTTTTTGATGTTTCAACATTTTTGACAGTGTGCCATTTATATATATATATATATATATATATGTTAGCAATTTATTGAACTTGGAACAACATCTTAAACAAATAAAAAAAAGTTACAAGGGTGCAAGCCATCCCAGCTGCTGTGTGCATAGTGCTAAATATACTTACCCTCCACGTTGGACTCTTCACATAAGTCAGCATACACTGTATTGCAATAACCAATTTAACCACTGGGTTTGTGATCCATAATCAGTACCTGAAGACTGGGTGCCTGTAAGGTCTGGTAATCGGGTTCACTCCACATATTATATATTGGATATAGTAGATTCATTGTATCAGGGCAGATTTGTTGGGGGATCAAATACAGCAATTGTCTCAGAATTCCAGGGCGAATTGTGCCATGCACCAGATTTGTTAGGCTACTTTCACACCAGAGTTTTTGCTGGATCCATCATGGATCAGCAAACCTGCTTCCGTCACGAAAATAGAACCGTCTGCACAGATACGGTTGTATTATCTGTAAAATAGCCAGGCTGGATCTGTCATGAACACAATTGAAAGTCAGTGGGGGATGGATCAGTTCCCATTGACTTACATTGTGTGTCAGGACGTCTTACTTCGTACCATATCGCAGACAGAAAATGATGGGAAGGAAACCAAACAGAACGGAATGCATTCTGCTGCACTCCGTTTCATTCAGTCCAGTTTTGTCCCCATTGACAATGAATGTAGACAACACGGAAGCGTTTTCCCCCACTATTGAGATCCTATGACGGATCTCAATAGCGGAAAGGGAAAGCGCAGATGTGAAAGTGTTTTAGACACTTTTTGCACTTTAACAGACACTTTACAGACTAGGGGAACATAATACAGATTAGGGGAGGAAACTAATGAGATTAAACCATTGTGACACAATCCAAACCGCCCCTCTAGTCTTTAATAAGGGCCCTTTAGACTGTCCAATGTTCGTACGCTCGTTTATCGGGTAATAAGATCTTTGGTGCAGACACCCAAATCATCATTTGCCGGCAGCAGATTGTCTAAACAGCACTGCTGCCAGCAAACTCTGGGTTTGCTGTACTAAGTCGGCTTCTGAATAAGTGGAGTTTAAAGAACCGGAGTTTAAGACAAGGAGCAAGAAACTAAGGTTTGCTAGATTTCATTGTGTGTTGTTGGCTTGATTTTAGCTAGTCCTCCGACTACAGCAGACAGGGTCTAATTCCAACTCATATTTACTGTTTTCCTTCCTTACTGTAAATCCCCATTTAAACATGTGCTCCATGGACAATGCCACTAAGTGTGTGTCCTGTGCAATGTATGCGTGCCTTGAAGAGCCATTCGAGGGTGAATACATTTGCACTAGATGCAATCACGTTGCATTTTTGAAGCCCAGATCTTGGATCTAAATAAGCAGCTTGAAATACTTATGGGCATTGCAGACCTGGAGAGAGGCTTAGACCTCACTGTGCAGGCGCTGACTGGGGTCAGTGCAATGGAGGTGGGAGGAGGAGGGCAAGATCAGGACTATCAGGTCAGCAGATGGGTTAATGTAGGAAGAAGGGGTAGAGGGAAAAGTCTGAGCTGGATAGCCCTAGTAAATATGCCTGTTTGGCTGATATTAGGAAATTAAGCTCAGGGCCAGCAATACCGCAGCAGGGCGTTTCTCCTAGCAATTTTTTTCTTTATCGCGAAAAATCAGCAATGATATATTTGCGTAATGCACGCAAAATACAGGCGTGGGTCACTATAGCTACATTTTTCAAGCTGCTATACGTTTCCTGAGACTGGAGAAAATGGTTGGCATGGCAGAACATTACAATAGCTTTATATGCAGATAGAGTGCTCCAATATATGCACAATTGCGAAATCGGCACTAATGATGCAAATATTTTGGCGCAATACCTGCAACTTCACATTTTAACAGGTCTGACTACTTATTAGTAGAGTTGAGCGAACAGCTGGATGTTCGGGTTCGAGAAGTTCGGCCGAACTTCCCGGAAATGTTCGGGTTCGGGATCCGAACCCGATCCGAACTTCGTCCCGAACCCGAACGCCATTGAAGTCAATGGGGACCCGTACTAAAAAGGCTGTAAAACAGCCCAGGAAAGGGCTAGAGGGCTGCAAAAGGCAGCAACATGTAGGTAAATCCCCTGCAAACAAATGTGGATAGGGAAATGAATTAAAATAAAAATTAAATAAATAAAAATTAACCAAAATCAATTGGAGAGAGGTCCCATAGCAGAGAATCTGGCTTCACGTCACCCACCACTGGAACAGTACATTCTCAGATATTTAGGCCCCGGCACCCAGGCAGAGGAGAGAGGTCCCGTAACAGAGAATCTGTCTTCATGTCAGCAGAGAATCAGTCTGCATGTCATAGCAGAGAATCAGGCTTCACGTCAGCCACCACTGCAACAGTCCATTGTCATAAATTTAGGCTCAGCACCCAGGCAGAGGAGAGAGGTCCCGTAACAGACAATCTGGCTTCATGTCAGCAGAGAATCAGTCTTCATATCATAGCAGAGAATCAGGCTTCACGTCACCCACCACTGTAAGAGTCCATTTTCATAAATTTAGGCCCAGCACCCAGGCAGAGGAGAGAGGTCCCGTAAAAGACAATCTGGCTTCATGTCAGCAGAGAATCAGTCTTCATGTCATAGCAGAGAATCAGGCTTCACGTCACCCACCACTGTAAGAGTCCATTTTCATAAATTTCGGCCCAGCACCCAGGCAGAGGAGAGAGGTCCCTTAAAAGACAATCTGGCTTCATGTCAGCAGAGAATCAGTCTTCATATCATAGCAGAAAATCAGGCTTCACGTCAGCCACCAATGCAACAGTCCATTGTCAGATATTTAGGCCCAGCACCCAGGCAGAGGAGAGAGGTCCCGTAACAGACAATCAGGCTTCACGTCAGCCACCAGTGCAACAGTCCATTGGCATATATTTAGGCCCAGCACCCAGGCAGAGGAGAGAGGTCCCGTAACAGAGAATCTGGCTTCATGTCAGCAGAGAATTAGTCTGCATGTCATAGCAGAGAATCAGGCTTCACGTCACCCAACATTGGAACAGTCCATTGGCATATATTTAGGCCCCGGCACCCAGACAGAGGAGAGGTTCATTCAAATTTGGGTAGCCTCGCAATATAATGGTAAAATGAAAATAAAAATAGGATTGAATGAGGAAGTGCCCTGGAGTACAATAATATATGGTTAAGGGGAGGTAGTTAATGTCTAATCTGGACAAGGGACGGACAGGTCCTGTGGGATCCATGCCTGGTTCATTTTTATGAACGTCAGCTTGTCCACATTGGCTGTAGACAGGCGGCTGCGTTTGTCTGTAATGACACCCCCTGCCGTGCTGAATACACGTTCAGACAAAACGCTGGCCGCCGGGCAGGCCAGCACCTCCAAGGCATAAAAGGCTAGCTCTGGCCACGTGGACAATTTAGAGACCCAGTAGTTGAATGGGGCCGAACCATCAGTCAGTACGTGGAGGGGTGTGCACACGTACTGTTCCACCATGTTAGTGAAATGTTGCCTCCTGCTAACACGTTGCGTATCAGGTGGTGGTGCAGTTAGCTGTGGCGTGTTGACAAAACTTTTCCACATCTCTGCCATGCTAACCCTGCCCTCAGAGGAGCTGGCCGTGACACAGCTGCCTTGACGACCTCTTGCTCCTCCTCTGCCTTGGCCTTGGGCTTCCACTTGTTCCCCTGTGACATTTGGGAATTCTCTCAGTAGCGCGTCTACCAACGTGCGCTTGTACTCGCGCATCTTCCTATCACGCTCCAGTGCAGGAAGTAAGGTGGGCACATTGTCTTTGTAGCGTGGATCCAGCAGGGTGGCAACCCAGTAGTCCGCACACGTTAAAATGTGGGCAACTCTGCTGTCGTTGCGCAGGCACTGCAGCATGTAGTCGCTCATGTGTGCCAGGCTGCCCAGGGGTAAGGACAAGTTGTCCTCTGTGGGAGGCGTATCGTCATCGTCCTGCCTTTCCCCCCAGCCACGCACCAGTGATGGACCCGAGCTACGTTGGGTGCCACCCCGCTGTGACCATGCTTCATCCTCATCCTCCTCCACCTCCTCCTCATCCTCGTCCTCCTCGTCCTCCAGTAGTGGGCCCTGGCTGGCCACATTTGTACCTGGCCTCTGCTGTTGCCAAAAACCTCCCTCTGAGTCACTTCGAAGAGACTGGCCTGAAAGTGCTAAAAATGACCCCTCTTCCTCCTCCTCCTCCTCCTCCTCCTCCTCCTCCTCCTGGGCCACCTTCTCTTCCATCATCGCCCTAAGTTTTTTCTCAAGGAGACATAGAAGTGGTATTGTAACGCTGATAACGGCGTCATCGCCACTGGCCATGTTGGTGGAGTACTCGAAACAGCGCAACAGGGCACACAGGTCTCGCATGAAGGCCCAGTCATTGGTGGTGAAGTGGTGCTGTTCTGTAGTGCGACTGACCCGTGCGTGCTGCAGCTGAAACTCCACTATGGCCTGCTGCTGCTCGCACAGTCTGTCCAGCATGTGCAAGGTGGAGTTCCACCTGGTGGGCACGTCGCATATGAGGCGGTGAGCGGGAAGGCCGAAGTTACGCTGTAGCGCAGACAGGCGAGCAGCAGCAGGATGTGAACGCCGAAAGCGCGAACAGACGGCCCGCACTTTATGCAGCAGCTCTGACATGTCGGGGTAGTTGTGAATGAACTTCTGCACCACCAAATTCAGCACATGCGCCAAGCAAGGGATGTGCGTCAAACTGGCTAGTCCCAGAGCTTCAACGAGATTTCGCCCATTATCACACACCACCAGGCCGGGCTTGAGGCTCACCGGCAGCAACCACTCGTCGGTCTGTTGTTCTATACCCCGCCACAACTCCTGTGCGGTGTGGGGCCTGTCCCCCAAACATATGAGTTTCAGAATGGCCTGCTGACGTTTACCCCGGGCTGTGCTGAAGTTAGTGGTGAATGTGTGTGGCTGACTAGATGAGCAGGTGGAAGAAGAGGAGGAGGAAGTCGAGTAGGAGGAGGTGGCAACAGGAGGCAAAGAATGTTGCCCTGTGATCCTTGGCGGCGGAAGTACGTGCGCCAAACAGCTCTCCGCCTGGGGCCCAGCTGCCACTACATTTACCCAGTGTGCAGTTAGGGAGATATAGCGTCCCTGGCCGTGCTTACTGGTCCACGTATCTGTGGTTAGGTGGACCTTGCCACAGATGGCGTTGCGCAGTGCACACTTGATTTTATTGGATACTTGGTTGTGCAGGGAAGGCACGGCTCTCTTGGAGAAGTAGTGCAGGCTGGGAACAACATACTGTGGGACAGCAAGCGACATGAGCTGTTTGAAGCTGTCTGTGTCCACCAGCCTAAATGACAGCATTTCATAGGCCAGTAGTTTAGAAATGCTGGCATTCAGGGCCAGGGATCGAGGGTGGCTAGGTGGGAATTTACGCTTTCTCTCAAATGTTTGTGAGATGGAGAGCTGAACGCTGCCGTGTGACATGGTTGAGATGCTTGGTGACGGAGGTGGTGGTGGTGTTGGTGGTACATCCCCTGTTTGCTGGGCGGCAGGTGCCAACGTTCCTCCAGAGGCGGAGGAAGAGGCCGAGGCGGCAGCAGCAGAAGAGGCCGAGGCGGCAGCAGCAGAAGAGGCCAAGGCGGCAGCAGCAGAAGAGGTAGCAGGGGGAGCCTGAGTGACTTTCTTGGTTTTAAGGTGTTTACTCCACTGCAGTTCATGCTTTGCATGCAGGTGCCTGGTCATGCAGGTTGTGCTAAGGTTCTGAACGTTAATGCCTCGCTTCAGTATCTGATGGCACAGCGTGCAAACCACTCGGGTCTTGTCGTCAGCACATTGTTTGAAGAAGTGCCATGCCAGGGAACTCCTTGAAGCTGCCTTTGGGGTGCTCGGTCCAAGATGGCGGCGGTCAGTAGCAGGCGGAGTCTCTTGGCGGCGGGTGTTCTGCTTTTGCCCACTGCTCCCTCTTTTGCTACGCTGTTGGCTCGGTCTCACCACTGCCTCTTCCTCCGAACTGTGAAAGTCAGTGGCACGACCTTCATTCCATGTGGGGTCTAGGACCTCATCGTCCCCTGCATCGTCTTCCACCCAGTCTTGATCCCTGACCTCCTGTTCAGTCTGCACACTGCAGAAAGACGCAGCAGTTGGCACCTGTGTTTCGTCATCATCAGAGACGTGCTGAGGTGGTATTCCCATGTCCTCATCCTCAGGAAACATAAGTGGTTGTGCGTCAGTGCATTCTATGTCTTTCACCGCTGGGGAAGGGCTAGGTGGATGCCCTTGGGAAACCCTGCCAGCGGAGTCTTCAAACAGCATAAGAGACTGCTGCATAACTTGAGGCTGAGACAGTTTCCCTGGTATGCATGGGGGTGATGTGACAGACTGATGGGGTTGGTTTTCAGGCGCCATCTGTGCGCTTTCTGCAGAAGACTGGTCTCATCAGGGCTTTCCATAGGTCCCATCCTGAGAAGGTGGGCTCTGAGTGTCCGGAGTCCACTCCTAGAAGGAGGGGTACTGTCACCACCAGACATCTGAGAAGCTCTGACAGATGCCTTTCAGAACCTCCTCCTTGAGCTTCCTTTGTTTTGCTTTCAGTTCCTCATCTCGTTAGCCTCTCTCAGCTGTCATGTAGTTGAACTGATTGCATCCCTTTAAATTCCTCCCAATAGTGCATCAGTTTGCGGTTTATATTACTTCCTGGAGTGTGTGTGCATGCTGATCCTACTTCCCAGTCTTCTACAAGATAAGTGTTGTGCATTCATTTGTGTTTTCTCTGTTTGCTGGATCCCAGGTGACCCTGACTCCCTCCGTATCTAGTGTAGGGAGCCGGTGGTCGTGTCCCCTCACTATTATAGGGTGTTCAGGTGTTGTACAGTCGAGGTACGAGGATCTGCGATCATCTACCATTGGGATTTTCGCATAGGCTGAGCAGTCAGGGAGAGTGCCAGGTCTGATGCAGGGGTCTCCCTTTTTGTTCCTTAGTTTTGGATCCAGTGAGTCGTATATGCATTTTGTGTTGTCTTGTTTCCTGTACACCTTCCGTGACACCGGTGTGATGACTTAATCTTGTGCTGCACAGGATTTCGTCCGAGATCTTCAAGCAAGATGGCGGCGGCCAACCCGTTGTGAGCAAATGGAGGCGGTAAGTTTGATAAAAAAAATAAATGTATTGTTAATTTTACACTCAGATGCCATGATCATGTATGAACGCGGCATCTGAGCGGTACAATGACGGGGGCTGCGCTATCACAGCTCCCTGTTATTGCACCCGCTACTTAGAAAAAATGCGCATTACGAAGTGAATTCTTTTGTGAAATTCGGCGAATCAGCAGAATCGAACTTTTAAGAAATTTGCTCATCTCTTATTCATATCTCTTGAGCACTGCTGTCCCACTGGATAGTTTAATTACTGAGAGGTTTGTTATTAATACAGCTATTTGGGGTCTATACCTTCTGAACAGTTCCCCAAGAAATATATAGTCCTTTGTTGTCTTCTGTGTTTTTTTATTTTTTATCTTTCATTCCAACAGATTTTATCTCTTTTTTGCCATTATATTATTCAACCCCATTAAACATCTTTGAAATGAATTAGAACGGAGAATGTAAGCCAGGCCCTCTTCTCCATCATCAATGTCTGACCTTTCAGATGCTCTTCTGGATTAATGGGAAAACATTTCCACAGACACACTCCAAAATGTTGTAGAAAGCCTTCCCAGAAGAGTGGAAGCTGTTTAACTGCAAACAGGATTAGAATGGGATATTGTAAAAGCTCCTGTAGGAGTGATTTGTAGGTGTCCCAAAGAAATTGGTCCATATAGTGTAGATGTGTAGGCTAACCTGGCAATGATTTAGAGGCACAGTGAAGACAGAAGTGCACTTTTCTTGCTCCTCCGTATCCCAATGGTTGTCACCAGCGTTTACAGTACATAGGAACTTTCGTCCATTTCCATCCATTTGCTTGCACCTCTCAACACTCAATTGGCTAGGTTATTATTGATGCAGTCTATTTCATTTCACCTGCTCTCCATTCAGTAAAGGTCATTTATGGATGTTCTGAGAAGGGAAGTGACAGATCTCTATTATTACATGTCTACCGACAAAATGCAGAATGAGAGCGTTGGCCAGCTACATGACATTAGTAGACAGCAGCCCAAAAGCAAGATCACATACTGGATATAATGTCTTGAAGTCACTCCATGTATTCTACTTCCTGTACTGACTCTTTAACTTCCCCCTTTGTTTGGACTTTTAGCATGGCAGACAACCTCACTTGACTCTCTCAGTCAGACCATTACCGAGGAGTGAGAGGAATGAGCGACTTAATTAGAGCATCACACATTACTCTGAGTGCAATGCTCTTCTGTGGGAGCCTTTCAAGTGAACAATAGAGCTGTTACTGTTATCCCAATTCTACCTATCTACTATTTTTCTCTTTCCCTTGCAGCAGCATTAAACTGACAGTGGGTCACCTATCTGTATATAAGTTTTATCTTTCTGTGTTCACTGCTACAAATGTTGTATTTAATTTTCAATGGCATAGTCCAACATAGTGAAAAGGAAAACTTATATTTTTTATTTTTTTTGCATGACAACTGAGTTAAAAAAAAAACCTTTCTAGTGGAAATGTATTTTTAAAGTTGTCTTCAAACGCGGCATATTTTGTAAAAGTTCAGCAACTAAAAATCAGTCCCATTTAATTAAATGGGGCGGCAAGCACATGGATTTCTGCAAGTCCTATTCAGGTGAATGGAACTGCTTTCCAGTCACAAACATTTCTGCCACAAAATCTGCTGTGTGTGAAGGCACCCTAAGAAGCAAGATACAGCGGGGCAGTTTGACTGCAGCTTGGCTGAAGTTCAATAGACATCTCCAGAATAGCAAGAATTTTGGTGGTTGTAGAGGCTCCTAGGCAGAGGCAAATTTTTAATTTTGTCTATCATCCCCCCTTAGTTTTTGGATATGTGATAGTGGGCATTTTATAGAAAGACCATGTACTGGTACTTAAAGAAGGCAACCATGCTTTATTTAAGTGAATATTTTAGGTCTCTTTAAATCCCATGTCACTTTAAAGGTGTTCTCTTGGCTTTTTAAAATATCCATGCATTCTTCTAACATGTGGAAGAAAGATTAGTTTAGGCAGTAGCTACCCGTCCATCACTATGCCGATGCCATTTCTGCTGCAGTCACACTGGCAGCGGGCTCTTCCATTCAGGTTCCAACTGGTAGTCTTTCCTTCTCTTCCTGTTCAGCTGGATAATATTAATAGAGAAGGAAAGACATTGAGTTTGGACCAAAGTAGAAGATCTCGCAGCCAGTGTGAATGCAGCAGAAATGGCGGCATTGATGGAGCAATTGATGGGTAAGTTACTAACTAAACTATCTTTCTCCCATAGGTCAGAAGAAAGAAGGGAATTTTTTAAAAGCCCAGAGAACACCTTTAACATCAGAGGAGATCCAGTAGAGTTTGCAAGCAAAATATGAAATAATTGATTTAATGTTCAAAAAGAAGGCATTGCACAAAATCATTGTGTTCAATGTTGAATGACAGATCTTTTTGCAGTGATTTCTTCTTTCTTCGTGTTGAGTTTGTTGTAGCTTTAGTGCATCTTCCCGTGTTGGCTTAGTCTTCTGTGGAACTCTTGGTAGGAGCTGATGTCATTACTTCTTCTACATTCAACAGTTCACATTCTGCATTTATGCAGTCACATTTCTCCACTGCAATGTACTCGTGATCTACCTGACTTCCATCAGAACATTGGAGCATTACTCTCTTCAGGCTGGTCTGCACCTCCTGGCAACAGGCACAACTATGTGACATGGTTTTGGCAGCTGAAGAGTAACTGAAAAAAATATTATATGAAAATATTCACTTCATTAATTCATCTTATAAGGTTAAAAACAGAAGGAGCAGCTGGCCGCTTGCTGCCAAGCCACGCCCACCCAAGCTGCCAATGTCAATTATTTTGGTGGTCATGGATCCACCATATGTGGCCAGTCACACCACCGGGTCATATACTAAATGTAAGTTAAATTTAAAGGGCATCTGTTGGCAGACTATGAAATTGGTTGACCTGGCAGCTGAAGGCATCGATGTTGGTCCTATGTTCATATGTGCCTGCATTGTTAAAAGATTTTTTTTTCCATATATGCAAATGAGCCTCTAGGAGCAATGGGGGCATTGTCAATGTTCCTAGAGGCTCAGTTCTCTCTGCAACTCCTGCGACCTCTGCATTATGATTGACAGGGCCAGGTGTGATAACTAGTTTTGAGCGAGTCGAACCATCCGAACTGGAATTCGAGTTGGAATTGGAGTTTAGAAAAATTAGATACGCAATAAATCCAAATTTCCTCGAGCTTTATGGTAACTAATTATTTTTTTCTTAAAATGGTGGCTACACGTGTTACAAAGTGAAAGTAAGAAGCCTGGGAATGCAAGATCACACATAATGCTGTGCAGGCAGCCAACCACCAGCTAGCCAGCCCCTGTGATGTCACAGCCCTTTAAAAGCCTCATCCCGTGCGGTCTCTGTCATTTAACTGTGAGCTGAGCATAGAGAGAGACGTGACAAGCACTAGGGACAGTGTTGCTAAAAGCTTTTATTTGTGAAATGTTGGGTAGGGAGACAGTAAGGACAGTGTAGGGAGATCGTAGTGGGAGTTTGCACACTGTAGGGTGAGCATATGAGACAGTTTGCATCAATCCCTGTGTAGAACACAGAGCTATCTAATTAAAAAGTGTCCACCTTGTGTAATAGATAAGCAATTCTATTAGGCCTTCATTCTCAAATTTGGGTGTGTAAGATGTCTAATTCTACTGTTATTGTGGTGTTCTCCTGCCTGTCACAGTAACTGTTTCACTACCAGAAAGATTGTTGTAGAAGAGGACGTCTCTAACCCCACTCAAACCACAAGTGGGGTGGTGGGAGAGAGAAAAGGGGCACACAGTAGGGTAGTATGTTTGAGCAAATTGAGGTATTAAAAAAGAGAGAAAGTCTTGCCTTATTTAGTTGTGCTAGTGATAGGCACAACTCTATTGTAGATGTATAAATGAGATATAATCCGATTCCACAGGACTGCAGCCGCAGGAAATGTCTTTCCTGGAATGGGTGTCCAATCCTCCAGAGAGTGCTTGTCACAGAGAAAGTACTGCATTGGCACCAATTCACTGATGGAGACGGATGTGGAACTTCAAGTTGGATGATTCTTTTTATTCAATGGAAGCGCATACACATGTAAACAATGCGTTTCGGGGACAAACAGTTCCCCTTCATCAGGTTTATCAGAAACCTGATGAAGGGGAACTGTTTGTCACCGAAACGTTTTGTTTACATGTGTTTGCGCTTCCATTGAATAAAAAGAATCATCCAACTTGAAGTTCCACATCCGTCTCCATCAGTGAATTTGCGCCACTGCAGTACTTTCTCCGTCACTACCAGAAAGAACTTGCTATGCATGTTGCTGCAATGCACAGAGATTTACACAGAGATACACTCTCTCTGTAGGCCTGAGATACACTCTCCCTGCTGATTTAACACGCTTTGTGGCAAATTAATTCGGATTGAAGCAAATTTCTTGAAAAAATTTGGCAAAGCGTCCAAATAAAATTTTTGAAAACTTCGCTCATCTTTAGTGATAGTGTTTACACCGCCAGGCCCTGTCAATCTAAGTGGAGAGGACATGGCAGTTGCAGAGCCTCTAGGACTAATGGCATATATTAAAGCATAATTTTTCTCAGCAATGAACATGGGACCAACAAAGGTGCCTTCAGCTGCCAAGCCACATAAAAACAGGACAACTAGTTTCATAGGTACAAATCTGCTGACAGATGCCCTTTAATAATCATTATAATAATTATCATAGGTGTAACGTAGGCCATAATGTAGAATTTGTATTAGGTCCCGCCAAAGATGTGACTTTCATAATACTGGTGACTGGGCAGAGGAGCCCTTTGACCCACTCATCATGATGATATATATACAAGTGAAAAGAGATTGTCAGCTTCATTCACATATTTTTGCATGCCTATCACTTCTATCAGTTATATCCTATTGTCAATGTGAGCATATCTCCAGTTACAGAAAGTGCACTGATATTTCATTCATAGGTGGTAGTGATGAGTGGACCAGTGGATGTTTGAGGGGTTCGACCAAACTTTGTTTTAAAGTTTGGTTCGAGTCCAGAACTAGACCTTGCACACCAAACCCCATTGAAGTCAATAGAGACCTGAACTTTAGGGCTGAAAAATGGCTGTAAAAAAGTAATAGAAAGGGCTAGAGGGCTGCAAAAGGATCCAAAATGGGCAAAAGAGCAGTACAATTGCCCTGCAAACAAATATGGATAGGGGAATGACTTAAAAAACATAAAATACATAAAAATAAAAAAATAACAATCTTGAACCAGGAAGCGGAGGTCCAAGTGGAGTAGGAAGTTGAGGAGGCTGTGGACGTGGCGGTGTAGGTGGAAGAGGCGGAGGAGGTGGAGGAAGAAGCAATACTGTTTCTGTTTTTTTTTTTTTTATGTGTCTGTCAATTCTGTGTGTGACCTTCAGCTATTTTTTTGGGGTGGGGTGCAGCCGGTATACTTCTCTACTCTGACAATTTAAGACATAATAAACTTGAGCCAGAAGGTGGAGGTCCGAGTGGAGGAGGAGAGGGACGTGGTGCTACAGGCAGAAGAGGGGGTGGAGGTTGCCAACATTTTATTTTCTTATTTTTTGTGGGTTATTTGGTTAGTGTAGGCCCCAAAACATTGGCAAATGGCAAAGGGAATGCACAAAGTGCGCTGGAGTATAACAATGGCGGGGTGCGGACGGTATACTTCCCTACACTGGCCAAGGGACGGACAAGTCCTGTGGGATCCATTCCCGTTCATTTTAATGAATGTGAGCTTGTCCACATTGGCTGGTTGGACAGGTGGATGCGCTTGTCTATGATCACCCCCCCTTGCCGTGCTAAACAAATGTTCGGACAATACACTTGCTGCACGGCAGGCCAGCACCTCCACAGCGGAAAGGGCAAGCTCAGGCCATGTGCCCAATTTGGAGATCCAGAAGTTGAATGGGGCAGACCCATTAGTCAATATGTGCAGGCATGTGCACGCATACTGTTCCACCATGTTGCTGAAACGCTGCCTCCTGCTAAGATGGTCCGTATCAGATGGTGGTGCTGGATGCTGTTGCATGCTGACAAAGCTTTTCCACATTTCGGCCATGCTAACCCTCCCTTCTGAGGTGCTGGCAGTGCCCCAGCTGTGTTGACGACTTCTTCCTCCTCCTCCTCTGCCTTCACCTCGTGCTTCAACTGAGCCCCCACTGTCAGGTGGGAATGCCATCAGTAGCACTTTTACCAGTGTTCGCTTGTACTCGCACATCTTTCGATCACGCTCCAGTAACAGAAGTAAGGATGGCACATTGTCCTTGTAGAGGGGATCCAGCAGGGTGGCCACCCAGTAATCAGCACTGGTGAGAATGAGGGCAACTTGGCAGCCATTGTGCAGGCACTACAGCATGTAGTCGCTCATGAGTACCAGGCTGCCCAGAGGCAACGACAAGCTGTCCTCGGTGGAAGGTGTATCGTCTGTGTCCTCTGTTTCCTCCCACTCCAGTGATGCCCGTAAGCTGATTTGGATGCCAACCTGCTGTGAATGCGGATGATCATCATCATCATCATCATCCGCTCCTCCTCATCCTCCAAAACTGTGCCCTCGCTGGACAGTTGTGTACCGTGCCGCTGTTGGTGCAGGAACCCACCCTCGGAGCCACCTGTAAACGACTGGCCTGATAATCGTGGGAATGATCCCTGTTCTTCCTCCTTTTCCTCTTCCATCATCGCCTAAAGGAGACCTAGAAGCGGGATAGTAACGCTGAGGACAGTGTCATCAGCGCTGGCCATATTGGTGGAGTATATGAAACAGCACAACAAAAAACACAACCCCCACATGGAGGCCCACTCGTTGGGGGTGAAGTGGTGCTGTTCCGCAGAGCAACACACCTGTGCGTGCTGTAGCTGAAACTCCACTATCGCCTGCTGCTTGCACAGTCTCTCCAGCAGGTGCAAGGTGGAGTTCACCTTGTAGGCACATCGCATCGCAGACAGCACGCGGCGCTGCAGCGCAGACAGACGTGCAGCAGCAGGGTGAAAACACAGAAAGCAGCAATGTCCAATTTTTAACAGGTCCCCTACTCAACGGCGGACACGTGGTGTCACGACACATGTATACACCATATATATGCAACACGCATAAATACACCATATACAGTGGATATAAAAAGTCTACACACCCCTGTTAAAATGTCAGGTTTCTGTGCTGTAAAAAAATGAGACAAATAAATAATTTCAGAACGTTTTCCCCCTTAATGTGACCTATAAACTGTACCACTCAATTGAAAAACAAACTGAAATCTTTTAGGTGGAGGGAAGAAAACAAAACAAACTAAAATAATGAGGTTGCATAAGTGTGCACACCCTCCTATAACTGGGGATGTAGCTTTGTTCAGAATTAAGCAATAACATTCAAAATCATGTTAAATAGGAGTCAACATAGACCTGCCATCATTTAAAGTGTCTCTGATTAACCCCAAATAAAGTTCAGCTGCTCTAGATGGTATTTCCTGAAATTTTCTTAGTCACATCCCACAGCAAAAGCCATGATCCACAGAGAGCTTCCAAAGCATCAGAAGGATCTCATTGTTAAAAGGTATCAGTCAGGAGAAGGGTACAAAATAATTTCTAAGGCATTAGCTATACCATGGAACACAGTGAAGACAGTCATCATCAAGTGGAGAAAATATGGCACAACTGTGAAAATTACCAAGAACTGAACGTCCCTCCAAAATTTATGAAAAGACAAGAAGAAAACTGGTCTGGGAGGCTACCAAGAGGCCTACAGCAACAATAAAGGAGCTGCAGGAATATCTGCAAGTACTGGCTGTGTGGCACATGAGACAACAATCTCCCGTATTCTTCGTATGTCTGGGCTATGGGGTAGAGTGGCAAGATGAAAGCCTTTTCTTACGAAGAAAAACATCCAAGCCAGGCTACATTTTGCAAAAACACATCTGAAGTCTCCCAAAAGCAAGTGGAAAAAGGTGTTATGGTCTGATGAAACCAAGGTTGAACTTTTTGTTTGGCCATAATTTCAAAATATATGTTTGGCGCAAAAACAACACTGCACATCACCAAAAGAACACCATACCCACACTGAAGCATGGTGGTGGCAGCATCATGCTTTGGGGCTGTTTTTCTTCAGCTGGAACTGGGGCCTTAGGTAAGCTAGAAGGAATTTTGAACAGTTCCAAATACCTAGTCAATATTGGCACAAAACCTTCAGGCTTCTGCTAGAAAGCTGAACATGAAGAGGAACTTCATCTTTCAGCATGACAAAGACCCAAAGCATACATCCAATCAACAAAGGAATGGCTTCACCAGAAGAAGATTAGAGTTTTGGAATTGCCCAGCCAGAGCCCAGACCTGAATCCGAATGAAAATCTGTTGGGTGATCTGAAGAGTGCTGTGCACAGGAGATGCCCTCGCAATCTGACAGATTTGGAGTGTTTTTGCAAAGAAGAGTGGGCAAATCTTGCCAAGTCAAAATGTGCCATGCTGAAAAATACCCCAAAAGACTGAGTGCTGTAATAAAATCAAAAGGTGCTTCCGCCACATCATCTTCCACCCACTCCTCACCCCTGCTCTCCTCACTGGTCTGCACAGTGCAGAAAGCCGCAGCAGTTGACACCTGTGTTTCGTCATTGTCAGAGACTTGATGTGGTGGTCCTTCCATGTCCTCATCCTCAAACATAATTGGTTGGGCATCAGTTCACTCAATATCTTCCACTTCTGGGGCAGGGCTAGGTGGATGGAAACGGAAACCGCGCCAGCAGAGTCATCAAAGAGCATAAGTGACTGCTGCATGGCTTGGGGCTCAGACTGCTTGGCTGATGTGCAAGGGGTTGAGGTGGTAAACAGATGCCTGTGGGCCACCGTTGCAAACTCTGCGCTTTCAGCAGTGGACCAGGTAGAAGACAGTGTGAAGGAATTGGAGGCACTCTCAGCCATCCAATCTACTTCCGCCTCTACCTGTTCTGGCCCCACCATTCTTAGAGCAGTATTCGGGCCTACAAAATGACACAGAACATCCTGTCGCCTGCATGTCGCCAGAGGAAGGCGTTTCATTTGGGCGCATAGCTGGCACAGATCGACAACGTCCTCTCCCTGCAGCAGGAGCTCCAACACCACTAACACCAGCAGCACCACGGCCACGTTCCTTATTTGATGCTCTCCTCATATTTTTTTACGGTCACCCACCAAATAGGCTGACAGACGAACAATTGTATTTCCATGTCACAAGTTCAAAAGAAGTGTTTTGCACCGCAAAAAATGGCTTTAGGTCACTGACACAATGAACAGACAAATTTACTCTCCTACTACAGTTAGATGGATGAAAATGAGGTGTTCTTACTATTAAAAAAAAAATTGCTTAGTGTCACCGACACAACAAACAGATGCATGTACTCTCCTACTACAGTTAGACAGATGAAAATGCAGTGTTCTTACAAAAAAAATAAAATAACAGATTAATTAACTATTGTATTTCCGTGCCACAGGTGTAAAAAAAAGTCTTTTGCACCCCAAAAAATGGCTATAGGTCACCGACACAAGGAACAGATGAATTTACCCTCCTACTACTGTTAGACGAATGCAAATGCAGTGTTCTTAATTTTTTTAAATTTGGTTTGTCACCAACATAATTAACAGATGGATTAACTATTGCATTTCTGTGTCACAGGGGTACTATAATTCTTTTGCACCCAAAATATGTGTCACTGTCACAATTAACAGATGGATTAAATATTCTATTTCCATGTCACAGGGGAATCTTTAATTGTTTTGAACCCAGAATATAGCTATGTGTCACCGACACAATTAACAGACAGAATAAATATTGCATTTCCTTGTCACAGTGGTACTAAAATTCTTTTGCCCCCAAAAGATTGCTATGTGTCACCGACACAATTAACAGACTATTGTATTCCCGTGTTACAGGGGTACTAAAACAGTTTTACACCCAAAAAAATAGCTATGTGTCACTGACACAATTAACAGACATTAACTATTGTATTTCTGTGTCACAGGGGTAATTAAAGTGTTTTGCGCCAAAAAAATTGCTATCTGTCACCAACACAATTAACAGGCGGATTAAGTATTGTATTTCCATGTCACTGGTGCAAAGGAGTATTATTGCACTGACCAAAAATGACTACAGGTCCTCCACAGACTGAAAAGCACGATTAAGTATTGTATTTTGGTGTCACTTGTGCAAAGGTGTTGTATTGCACTACCAAAAATGCCTACAGGTCGCCCTCAGACTGAACAACCCGATTAAGTATTGTATTTCTGTGTCACTGGTGCAAAGGTGTTGTATTGCACTCCAGAAAAATGCCTACAGGTCACCCACAGAGTTATTAAAATCAATAATAGTCTAACACTGTCCATTGATCCAGCAGAGTCCTGTCCCTACACTAGTCAGAGCAAAATGGCGGCACACCACGTGATCCAGCATTTATTCATGCAGGGTCACATGGTGTGCCGGCCAATCACAGCCATGCCAATACTACGCGTGACTGTGATGGCTTTCAAGTGCCCACAGCTTAAACACTTGTTGATTGGCTGCGCTGCCTTTCAACAAGCTTTATTTTAACTCCGAAAACAAACACGGACTATGGCGCCAATAAGAGAGTTCGGGTTCCCGGACACCGAAATGTTCAGTACAAAGCCGAACAGGGCAGTCCGGGTTCACTCATCACTATTAGGAGGGGTTCCTTGCTTTGGGACCCCTGCTTTTGACTGGAATTAAATTGATACAGCACTTGGCAGAGCACATAGCAATTTTAGCTTTTGTCAGCATATTTTGCATTTAGGCTCCATTCACACGTCCGCAATGTGTTTTGCGGATACACGGAGCCACGGATCCGCAAAACACAGAAAGCGGCAATGTGCGTTCCGCATTTTGCGGACCGCAGATTGCTGGCACTAATAGAATATGCCTGTTCTTGTTCGCAATTGCGGACAAGAATAGGACATGTTCTATTTTTTTGCGGAAACGGAAGCAAGGATGCGGAAGTGCGGATCCGCAAATGTGGATGCGGACAGCACATTCCGGCCCCATTGAAAATGAATGGGTCTGCACCCGTTCCGCAAACTTGTGGAACGGATGCGGATCCATTTTGCGGACGTGTGAATGGACCCTTACTCAGGAAAGCCAAAGGCAGATAACAGACTGGGAGAAGACAAGAGCCAAAGCTGCTATGTGTTCCAATGTGCATTGCTGCAGATTGGTGGTAGCAAAAGGTTGGGTCTCAAAACCTGGACACCATTAATGAAAGCCTTTGACATGTTTCTGTTACTGAAGATACTGTTTAAAGCCTCATTCACGCCTCAGTGTTTCAGGGACGTGTGCGGTACATGTTCTCCACGGACAGCACACGTCCCCATTTATTTTAATGTGTGTATTCAGACATCAGTGTTTTAGCACGGTCCGTGGATTTGTGTTTTTAGCACGGATGCATGGTTTTGTCCATGTTTACGGATCCATCACGCCCATTATAGTCTATGGTTCCGTGAAAACCACGGATGCCATCTGTGTTGCACGGATCATTAAGAAGAGATGCTTTGAAAATAAATTTTCAGCTGTTCAGTGTCAGTGAAACACGGATGCAACACAGACAGCAAAAAACGGACACACGGACTCAACACGGATCCTTCACGGACAGCTTCACAGATGCATCACTGACCACCTGCTCACGGATTTGAGCACGGACACGGACTTGTGAATGAGGCTTAACAAGTGTCAGAGTTACTCCTTAAGGCCTCTTTCACACGGGCGTAATTTTTTTTGCCCGGATAAGAGCCGGGTGCGTTGCGGGAAAATGCGCGATTTTCCCGTGCGAGTGCAAAACATTGTCATGCGTTGCACTCGCGTGAGAAAAATCGCGCATGTTTGGTACCCAAACCCGAACTTCTTCACAGAAGTTCGGGCTTGGGATTGATGTTCTGAAGATTGTATTATTTTCCCTTATAACATGGTTATAAGGGAAAATAATAGCATTCTGAATACAGAATGCATAGTAAACCAGCGCTAGAGGGGTTAAAAAAATAAATAAAATTTAACTCACCTTAGTCCACTTGATCGCGAAGCCGGCATCTCCTTGTGTCTCCTCTGCGCTGAACAGGACCTGGGGTGAGCTGCTCCATTAAATACAGGTTAAGGACCTTCGATGACGTCACTCCGGTCATCACATGGTACGTCACATGATCTTTTACCATGGTGATTCACCATGGTAAAAGACCATGTGATGACCGGAGTGACGTCATCGAAGGTCCTTAACCGATATTTAATGGAGCAGCTCACCCCAGGTCCTGTCCTGTTCAGCGCAGAGGAGACCCAAGGAGATGCCAGCTTCGCGATCAAGTGGACTAAGGTGAGTTAAATTATTATTATTTTTTTTTTAACCCCCTCTAGCGCTGGTTTACTATGCATTCTGTATTCAGAATGCTATTATTTTCCCTTATAACCATGTTATAAGGGAAAATAATAATGATCGGGTCTCCATCCCGATCGTCTCCTAGCAACCGTGCGTGCAAATCGCACGGCATCCGTACTTGCTTGCGGATGCCATCCGATTTTCACACACCCCATTCATTTCTATGGGGCCTGCGTCACGTCGAAATCGGACATTATAGAGCATGCTGCGATTTCAACTAAACGCACAAGTGATGCGTTAAAAACAACGCTCATGTGCACAGCCCCATAGAAATGAATGGGTCAGGATTTAGTGCGGGTGCCATACGTTCGCCGCACGGATCGCACCCGCACGGAAAACTCGCCCGTGTGAAAGGGGCCTAACAGCTATACTCTATTTTAAACATAATAAAATGTCATTTGCTTTTGGTGCAGCTGCCTGACACTATGACAGTTGAGAAAAGGTAATGCTTTAGCAGTTCTCTTTTTGGGAAAAATATTAAAAATATTTTAATTTATTTGAATAAGTTATCATTAGATGTGCATACTGACCAAACATGTATGGGGAAAGGCCTGTTTCACACTGGAGTTAACGGCTCCATAGCTTGTTGGATCCATAACTACCCTGTGCAGCTGTGCGCTGCCGGAAGTCCGTCCGGCCCCATATTCATTATAGTGAATGGGACCGGACAGACTTCCAGCAGCACACAGCTGCACGTGGTATTTACGGATCCAACAAGCTGTTCCCCTGCCGGAACCATTAGCGCCAGTGTGAAACAGGCCTAACTGATAAAAACGTATGACATGCTCTTACATGGAAAACGTTCCACATGACCCATCACAACGAGACATCTTCACAAAGTCTGCTGTGCGACAATTGTTGTAGGACAGACGCTCATGGTATTCATGCAGTTTGCAAGTCTTTTCAACACCTGGAAAGAGTAGATCACATTTAAAACATTTGTATGCTTTGTCATTAAGGTAATATTTTTACAAAGCTGGATGGTAAATGAATTTGGATCCTTTTTCCTATACATTGTAGATCAAGATATTGTTGTCATTGGAGTCAGCGGCGCACTGACAGGGCAGTGACACAGTTGGAGGCTGCGGCGGGGCAGGGGAGAGGCGTGTCCCTTCCCCGTTCCTCTGATAGGCTGAAGGCACTAGTATCTGCAGCCTATCAGAGGCCAGCGCAGACAGCGCGATGATATCATTATCATCGCGGCGCCTGAGCCGGGCAGCATACAAAGCGGGGCACAGACCTGCATTGCATCGGTGACAGCCGCATGGAGGTAAGTATTAGAGCTTTTTTTTTTCTTTTAGTTGGCACAATGTATGAGAGGAGAACTATGGGGGCATCTAGGGGCGTTTTTTACTAGCACATTATGGGGGGCACTATGAGGAAGGGGGAGAGGAGCACTGTGGGGGCATCTACTGAGGGCACTAAGAAGGGGGATTTTTACTGGCACATTATGGGGGCCACTATGGGGTCATCTACTGGAGGTACTTTATAGGAGTATGTTATACTGGTACATTATGGGGCACTATGAGAAAGCAGAGAGTAGAGCATTATAGGGGCATTTACTGGGGGCACTATATTGGGGTATTTTATACTGGCATACATTATTGGGTAACTATGGGGACATTAGCTCAACTGCGGGCACTAAGAGGGGGTATTTTATGTACTGGCACACAGAACGGAGGCATTATTTTACTCGTTCACATAATTAGGGGGAATTATTTGCACTGGCACATATTTTAAGGGGGCATTTAAGTACTTTCTACTGTCTCATTATAAGGAGAATTATTACTACTAGGGGCATTATCGTGAGATTTACTACTATGGGGAACACGAGTATTAGTATGGGCACTATGGGGGCATTATTACTACTAAGTGTGCTCTGGCAGAGAATTATTTCTATTGGTGGGATTTTGGGGAGCACTATTACTGTCGTAGGCACCCTAGCATAGTATCATCTTAGCACAATTATTTTTGGGGGACATTATGTTTATACTATTAGTGTCTGGGATACTATTTACTGGGCGCAGTTATTTGTTTAGGGTGCTGTGTGCAAATAATTATTCAAGGGGGCACTATCTCTGTGGTACTAGTATTTTCAGGGGGACTGTATAGTATTGGGGAGCACAGCAGGCACAGTATTGGAGGTGGCAGAATGGGGTGTTCAGAAGATGTGAAGATGATGGAAAAGTAGGAAACTAATGTCTGTTTGTCAATATCTGCAGAGACGAGAGATGGCTGAAAAATCATCATGGCGGTCTGGTCTGAATGGAGAAGATGAGGAAAGAGAAAGTCTACATCAAAGGTGACATCACTGAATGTAAGAGGTATGTGGTGCTATGTAGGAAAGGAGATACTCCGGCTCTTCCACTTGCCATTTCCAGAAGGAGGATTCAGAGCTGAGCAGCTATAAGCATGGTGGTGGTAGTTGTCTATTGTATAATGTAAAGCAGGCAGTGCAGCCAGGGCAGGCCCTTCCCTCTCTGTATGATGTGTAGAGCCGGGCTTCTCCACCCGAACCTACACCTTAAATATTGTGCAGCTCCTCCTCCATTCCTCTTTTGGTGCCTTCAGGACTAGAAGGGAGGAAGTGAAGCTGCAACAGCTCCTGCCATGGAGCCATGTGGTGGCCAGTTTGTGAACAGAACTGGATGGTGATTCCTACCACAGGGAGGGAAAAAGAAAAGTTTGAGCACAGTAGATTTATGTTGGGGCCCTGAGTATTAAATACAGTGTGTCTATATAGGATGAGGGTGAGACTCTTACCTTCATCCTCAACAATATAATTTCAGCTGTACAGTGTTTGTTGGGAGTGGCCTATTATATGTAGGAGGCGCTTATAACAATTGGTTGGGCCCAAACTTTTGCGTGGCGCACTACACGCATCACCCTTTTTTCTACTCGGACCCCTCTAGACAAAATTTCTGGGAACTCTTCTGATTGGAGTCATCCATATCCTGACACCTGCCTCTTTCCTACGTGATACAATTCTATCAGCCTGCAGCCACCACTAGAGGGAGCTTATCCCTTTGAGGACACAGCAATTTTCCATTTTAGCATTTCCATTTTTTAATCCTGGCCTTGAAGTCATAACTTTTGTATTTTTCCGTTCACATAAGCTGCAAAAAACAGTGTCAGGCAGCTGCTGCCAAGGCCAATAAGATAATGGGTTGCATCAAAAGGGGCATAGATGCCCGTGATGAGAACATAGTCCTACCACTTTACAAATCATTAGTCAGACCACACATGGAGTACTGTGTACAGTTCTGGGCTCCAGTGAACAAAGCAGACATAGCAGAGCTGGAGAGGGTCCAGAGGAGGGCAACTAAAGAAATAACTGGAATGGGTGGACTACAGTACCCTGAAAGATTATCAAAATTAGGGTTATTCACTTTAGAAAAAAGACGACTGAGAGGAGATCTAATTAATATGTATAAATATATCAGGGGTCAGTACAGAGATCTCTCCCATCATCTATTTATCCCCAGGACTGTGACTGTGACGAGGGGACATCCTCTGCGTCTGGAGGAAAGAAGGTTTGTACACAAACATAGAAGAGGATTCTTTACGGTAAGAGCAGTGAGACTATGGAACTCTCTGCCTGAGGAGGTGGTGATGGTGAGTACAATAAAGGAATTCAAGAGGGGCCTGGATGTATTTCTGGAGTGTAATAATATTACAGGCTATAGCTACTAGAGAGAGATCGTTGATCCAGGGATTTATTCTGATTGCCTGATTGGAGTCGGTAAGGAATTTTTATTCCCCTAAAGTGAGGAAAATTGGCTTCTACCTCACAGGGTTTTTTTGCCTTCCTCTGGATCAACTGGCAGGATGACAGGCCGAACTGGATGGACAAATGTCTTTTTTCGGCCTTATGTACTATGTTACTATGTTACATAGCCATATGTTTTTTACGAGACAAGTTGTACTTTCTAATGGCACCAGTTCATATTGCATGAAATTTAGTGGAAAGCTGAAAAAAAATCCAAGTGGAGTAGAATTGGGGAAAAAAAATCTATTTCACCATAGCTTCCACCATAGTACACCATCTGAGGTGTTAAATGTTTGTGATCAACGTTAACACCAATCACATACTTTGTCTCCGGATGGCTGCTGTGTAAAACAACAGAAACCCAGTAGCTATAGCACCCACTCCAATCCGCAGTGGGTGCCATCTTTACCACCACCATACATGAATGTCCCCCAAAGGGTTAAGAGCTTCTTACATGTTAATATAGTGTTCAGTTCAGTGTATAAACAGTATGTGGTAAGTTGCCCCTACTGGTGGATATAGGCAGCCAAAATGTTATTAACTAAAGTGGGACAAATAAGCATAAGGAAATGAGATAAAATAAAAAATAAATAAAAAAAAACATTGCTCACTTCCAAAATCCCCCCAAAAGATTGGAAAGACAAACAAGATTGGAAGGGACCACTATTGCAGTGCAAATGGATTGGTAGGGAATTTTTCAGGTGAGCTATGTTTTTTTCCTCATTAGCTCATTTATTTTTTCGAATCAATCTGGTGGATGTTCATAAGGTTATACGCTACCTGTATTTTTTTCTTATTTTTTTTTCTTCCAATTTTTTATTCTAATCTGTTTAAATTTTCGGATCGTAGATTTTTTTAAATTCTATTTCCTGAGAATGGTTATAAGGGCTGACATTTTGCCTGAGCTCTTCTTACAACAGCCACATGGGCCATAGACAAAACGGACTGGAGAGATTTCAGAGCGTTATCTAGGCATGATCTGTGACCTGTGCAGAGGTCATTGTATGGGGAAAAGGTAGATCTCCTATTGTGAATAGTGGATCCTGTGTTATCTGTACAGGCATGTTATCTATCAGTGTAATCCAACCTGTGATGATAATGAGATGATTGCTGAAAAAGGGATCTTCAAAGAACAGGGGGTCTCGATATATTATTAGGCTTAGTAGTCAGTAAGAAAATTGCTGGATGTTTGGATTTTTTTTAAATATTGTAATATAATGAAAAAATATATTTTACATAAAACCTGATTTAAAGGGGTTAACCAATTTCTCAACCCCCCCCCCACATGTGCCGGGCCCTTCACCGGTAATATATTTACCCAGCTCCCGGAGCCGCTGCTGGCCCCCGCACCGCGGCTGCTGCTTCTCCATGCACACGGATTAAAACATCCGGTGTCGGGGGGAGCAACCAATGGCAGGCGGGGACGGGGACGAGCCTCCCTAGCATCGCGGGTGCACCGGAAGCGGGGTAAGTATATTACCGGTGAGGGGCCTGGCACATGGGGGAGGGGATTTTTAGAAATTGGATAACCCCTTTAAACAGTAGGCCATTTTCTGATGACTGACTCTCTCGCCCTGGCAACATTTTTTTTATATCAAAGTAGGCAGCTACAGTATGTTGGCAGATCACAGTATCCGATCATCTAACATATAGTATTTAACAGACTAAACAAAGTGGGATAGATTGTGTTTTTTGGGATATTACTTATAAAGTGGGTTTTGGATATGACTAATAAAGAAAATTTTACTTTACTGCAAAATATTACATGAGTTTGCATTGATAATTGTAGGTTGCTGAATACTTACATACTTTACAGCAGCCATCAGGTAAGAATTCAATGGTTCCCTACAGTAAAATGAAATAGATTAAAAACATATGATACTGGGCGAGGCAGACTTGTAGAAATTTTTGCAGCTGAAAATTCCATTCCATACATCTCAGTGGTGTTGCTTCTGCAGCATATAGCAGGTGGTTGAGGGATTGCTGTAGGGTGTGCTGTATTTACCAATGCAAACCCAACAGCATGTGCCACTGATAATAAATGAGTCCCAATCCATGTGACCAAAAGGCCAAGCGTTGGAAGTTTTCATAAATAGCTCATGATATATTTGTCATTTTTTTTTGTGCTGTTTCAGTGAACCTGCGACATAACAATGCAGTGCAATCTGCAGGCCTTATGTTAAAGAGCAGGAGGAGCTGAATTACCAAAGCTTCAATATAAGTAACTTGTAATAAAATCCTTCCCCAGCCAATGGTTGGCTGCCCCCGGACATTTAACGTACCCACCCCAGTTGGGGGGGCCTGAACTAGGTTATCTAGTCTCTAGTTAAAAGCAAAGGTATTATTCTCTATTATCTGACTTCTGTGTACTGAACTCCAGCCTAACAACCAACTCTGACTCCTAGCCTCCTGCCCTGACCTTATCCTGTTTTTTGGATTGCCCTTCTGCCACCTGTTCTGACTTCAGACTTGTCTCTAATATATGTTTGTATGCTGCCTGCCCTGACCTCAGCCTGTCTCCTGACTCTGTACTGACCCTCCGGTACCTGCATCTTTTTCTCTGATGCCAGTGAGTTAGCCTCCAACAGCACCAGGACTACTCCAGGAGGTAGCTGTCAAGATATGGCAACTACCGTCACACACAAACAGGGATAATGCAGCCCTAAACTTCCTAGACCCACTATCCCTACCTACTTCCATGGTCACCCTAGGCAGTGACACCACAACTGGGCGGCAGTCCATAAATTCACAAGCCAGAGGAGTCTTCAGCAATACCACAAGGTAACAGCAGCGGGAGCCAGAGGACAAGCCATTCACTGGCACCTGTACATACAGCCGGCCTTAAAGGGGTTATCCAACACCTATAATGCCCTCAAAATGCCCGAGCACCTCATACCGGTTATATTCACCCTGTTCCCCGGCACCCACCTTGCTCCAGCAACCTGCATGGCAGCCGCTGCATCTTCCCGTCACCTGAATCAAAACATCCAGAGATGGGGCAGGGGGCAGCCAATAGCAGGCCGTGACAGGGATGAGCCTCTCTAGCATCGTGTTTCCCGATTGTGGCCTGCTATTGGCAGCCCCATCGCGCGGATCAAAACATCCAGCCACGACCGGAACGAGCCTCCCTGCATCACCTGCTCGTCCCTGTCATGGTCTGCTATTGGCTGCCTTCCCCCCATCGCCGGATGTTTGGATCCGGGTGATGGGCAGATTCAGCAGCAGCCGTGTGGGCATCAGAGCGATGCAGGTGCCGGGGAGCGGGGCAAGTATAACCTGTGTGAGGTGCCCAGACATTTTGGGGGGCACTATAGGAGTTGGATAACCCCTTTATATAGATTGCCAGCCATAGCTTCATTCCGGCGTCACTGCAGACCAAGCAGAGCTGTCAGTTGAGGGAGCTGATGCTCTGGAGCCCCGACACACCTTGTCATTGGCCGTGGCTCTGATCTCTGAAGGGACCGCACAGCTGATTTGGTTCCCTCTCAACCGGATGTTGCCGCCCCACCAAGGCAGCTCCGGCTGGAGAAACCGTGACAATAGCAGCCTGGTTGGTTCTCTGCAGCAAAGTCCAGATCCCTGTATATAGGTTAAAAGGTAACTACCTGGGGACCGCCAGAACAATGCCCTTAAGTTTAGCCCGTGAGCTGTCCGTGGTATCAAGGCCTGGCATCCTGCTGAGAGCAGGAGCGCACGGCGTCATTGGTTGCTATGACGCCGTGCGTTTCATGCCGCCACTGCACTACAGTAATACACTGGTATGATTTATACGAGTGTATAACTGTAGTGCACCAATAGCATCCAATGACGACATGCGCTCCTACTCTCAGCAGGATGCCAGGCCAGGATACCACGGACCGCTCACGGCCGTGGAACACGGCCGTCTGCATTCGGCCTAAGTCCATATCACATAGGCAGGGCCGGTGTTGGGGGGGCAAACTGGGCAATTGCCCAGGGCCCCCTTTCCGTTTCTCTAACATGCTGCAGCTGTCTACTGCTGTCCACCCCACACAATCTCCCCTTCTCACCAGACCTAGGTGACTGCACAGCATTAGAATCCTGCTGCCACAAACCAGCATAAGGACGTTCTGTGTGGGCGGGGTTTGTCTGCACTTGCTCCAGGCTGCAAGGCCCAAACCAGATTGGGATGACTGGGCATGCTACTGCATCCGATCCCCAGGCTCTGACCTCAGCTGCTGGACAACAGGAGCTCCCAGGACCCTGTCCTATCATAGCACCTGGCCTGTTCCCTCTCCAGCTGGTAAGTCCATGGAGCAAAACACATGCAGCAGTGTCTGTGGAGGAGGAGGGTGCAGGGCTGCTGGTGGTCACACTCTCATTGTAATGCCCTGCACTTCCCTCAAATACTTATGGCTGCTGATCTTTGAGCTTCCTGTGCCCCCCTCTGTGAGCGCCCTTTGCCACCTTGTCCGCTGCGTGCGCTCCCTGTGCCCTCTGTGTGGGCTCCCTGTGCCCTCTGTGTGGGCTCCCTGTGTCCCCTGTGCTCCCGGTGTGTGCTCCATGTCTGTGTTGCCTATGTAAGCTCCCAGTGCCCCCTGTGTGCACTCCCTGTGCCCCCACTGTGTGAGTTGTGTGTGATCCCTGTGCCCCTTATGCCCCCTGTATGAGCTCCTTGTGTCCTGTGCTCTCCGTGTGACTGCAGTATGAGCTAGGTCTGCAGCACTTTTAGGACACCACTAAACGCGTGCTTGTGAAGTAGCCGGGATGCGTTCAACTACCACGTGGCTGTATGGGCCATAGAGGGCTCTAGTTAAACTAATGAAGACGGCATTGTTTAGGTGGTCTGCATTGTTAATGGTGGGGGAGCGCATAGATTAAGTATCTGAGTCCAAATTAGCAGTGTTTTTTTTTTTTTTCACTCCTCGGGGGATGCAGACCAGGGCTGCTAATAAGGGCATCTGTAAAGCTTTGTCAGACATTGTGGCTGTATCACGGATCCCCCATAACAGTGTGTCATCCACGGATCCCCCAATAACAGTGTGTCATCCACGGATCCCCCATAACTGTGTGTCATCCACGGATCCCCCATAACAGTGTGTCATCCGCGGATCCCCCATAACAGTGTGTCATCCGCGGATCCCCATAACAGGTGTCCCGGATCCCCCATAACAGTGTGTCATCCACGGATCCCCCATAACTGTGTGTCATCCACGGATCCCCCATAACTGTGTGTCATCCACGGATCCCCCATAACTGTGTGTCATCCACGGATCCCCCATAACTGTGTGTCATCCACGGATCCCCCATAACTGTGTGTCATCCACGGATCCTCCATAACTGTGTGTCATCCACGGATCCTCCATAACTGTGTGTCATCCGCGGATCCTCCATAACTGTGTGTCATCCGCGGATCCTCCATAACTGTGTGTCATCCGCGGATCCCCCATAACTGTGTGTCATCCACGGATCCCCCATAACTGTGTGTCATCCACGGATCCCCCATAGCAGTGTGTCATCCACGGATCCCCCATAACAGTGTGTCATTCACGGATCCCCTATAACAGTATGTCATTCACGGATCCCCCATAACAGTGTGTCATCCACGGATCCCCCAAAACAGTGTGCATGTCCAGCATTATCTTCATTCACTGCTATGGAATTACGAAAAAATAGCATAATGGAGGATGACCACGCATGCACATTGTGCTCTCCTTTCACTTCAGGGGCAAGTGTTTTAAAAAATTTGTCGGAAAAAAAACCTGATGCAGGTTTTTGTAAGCACAGAAAATACTCCAATGAGGCTGCAGGATCAGCAGCTTACAGTGGAAAGGCTAAAGAGATATAATGTGGCATTCTACACTGCTGTGGTTGCAACCGCTGTCCGTGCCTACAAAATCCTGAAAGACTACTGGTCCAATATTTTGGGACTTGGGGCCCCACTTTCAATTTTGCCCAGGGCCACACTTTGTCTAAAACCGGCCCTGCACATAGGAACATGTTTTATCATACTCACAGGCTCACAGTCATCTTCATGAAAATGGGGGCAAGAAATTTGGGACATTGATGTGATGAACTGATTCTTGATCACGGAGCAGCTGTACAGCGTGCAGTTATTGTCAGAAGGAATCGTTTCTCCAGGCTGAAGAAATAAACGTTAGAAATGTCCTGTGTATACATCATGTTTAAGGCCTCATGCACACGACCGTTTTTGTGGTCCGCATCCGAGACACATTTTTTGCGGCTTGGGTGCAGACCACTTCACTTCAATGGGGTCGCAAAAGATGCGGACAGCACTCCGCGTGCTGTCCACATCCGTTGCACCGTTCCGTCGCCCGCCAAAAAAAATATAGCATGTCCTATTCTTGTCCATTTTGCGGACAAGAATAGGCATGTCTACAATGGGCCGCCCGTTCCGTTCTGCAAATTGCGGAAGGCAGACGGCGGCTTCCGTTTTTTGCAGATCCACGGTTTGCGGTCGTGTGCATGAGGCCTAATTCTGACAGATCTACAGATGGAGCAGGGTTAGCACTCAAACTCTTAACTCAAATTTCTTAAATCATCGTGTTATCTTGAAACAAAAGCCATTGAAAAGCAATTTAAGGTGTTTGCTTAGTTAAGATAACACATCTCAGAAATCTCAGAATGCAGGAGTGTTAAGGACATAACCATTTGCAGTGAGTATACAATATATGTAGATTAATAGATTATGAAATTCTAAGGCCCCTTTCACACGGGCGAGATTTCCGTGCGGGTGCAATGCGTAAGGTGAACGCATTGCACCCGCACTGAATCCGGACCCAGTCACTTCAATGGGGCTGTGCACGAGTAGTGATTTTCACGCATCACTTGTGCGTTGCGTGAAAATCTCAGCATGCTCTATATTTAGCGTTTTTCATGCAACGCAGGCCCCATAGAAGTGAATTGGGCTGCGTGAAAATTGCAAGCATCCACAAGCAAGTGCCGATGCAGTGGGATTTTCACGCATGGTTGCTAGGAGACGATCGGGATGGGGACCCGATCTTTATTATTTTCCCTTATAACATGGTTATAAGGGAAAATAGCATTCTTAATACAAAATGCTTAGTAAAATGTCTATTGAGGGGTTAAAAATAATAAACAAATTTAACTCACTCCATCCACTTGGTCACGTAGAGGATCTCTTCTTCTTTCTACTTTCTTCAGGACCTGGCTAAAGGACCTTTGATGACGTCACTGCGCTCATCACATGGTCCATCACCATGGTGATGGACCAAGTGATGAGCGCATTGACATCAAAGGTCCTTTAGCCAGGTGCTGAAGAAAGTAGAAAGAAGAAGAGATCCTCTACGTGACCAAGTGGATGGGGTGAGTTAAATTAGTTTATTATTTTTAACCCCTCCAGCCCTATTGTACTATGCATTCTGTATTAAGAATGCTATTATTTTCCCTTATAACCATGTTATAAGGGAAAATTATAAAATCTACAGAACACCTAACCCAAATCCAAACTTCTGTGAAGAAGTCCGGGTTCGGGTGTGGGTACCAAACATGCCGATTTTTCTCACGCGCGTGCAAAACGCATTAAAACGCTTTGCACTCGCGCAGAAAAATTGTGCATTTTCCCGCAACGCACCCGCATCCTATCCGGCCCTTGTGAAAGAGGCCTAACTGTGCGCTGCGAGGGTCTGACACCTGGCGCCCTCACTGTTCAGCTGTTCTGGGAAACTACTAAACTATAGGCTCTGTCTACTGTGTAGTGGCTGAACCGGGTACTGCAACTCAGCTTCCATTTCAGTGAATGGGAGCTGAGCTTCAGTGTGGCAGCACCAGAAACTACACAGGGTATGGAGACTTCTGCTTCCACTATGCAAACTGTATAGTTTCTGGCACCAAGCTGCAAAAAACAGCAAATCAGTAAGGGCGCCAGGTATTAGACATCCACCAATCTGATACTGATGACCAATCCCAAGGATAGGTCTTCAATATCTGTAGCCCAGACAACCCCTTTAATAACTCTGGCCATTCATTTAGCATTTTGGCTGCAAAGTGTAAACAAATGATGTGACTATGGCAGAATATCAGGCAGTCATGTAATGACAGAATTTCTGATAATGACTATTGGATAGAGGTGTCATAGTCATACCTTCATGAGATGGTAGGAAGTAATGGAATCGTTGATTTTCAGGACGCAGTGAGTCTGCTCACACTCTCCGCAGCAATGGTGCGTGCTCTTCTTCGGTGCAAAGCCCTGTGGTTAAAAACAAACAATTATTATTAGAATTTACCATTTTGTTGCAAAGTTATTGCAGATTTCACCCATTGTTACACCTACAGTACGGTATTGTCAGAGGCAGGGCTTCCACTAAAAGTATATTTTTCGGTCTAGGCCTCAAACACCCTACTGTGTCCATCAACCTATGAGGGTAATGATATGATCTTATTTTTGTAGTCTCTCTTTAGCCCATACCATATACTGAGTGTGTCCATGGGGGAGGGGTAAAGAATACTATTTGGGGCCTGTTCATTTACACATAGGTGAAACAAAGGCCATGTAGCGACTGGTTAGTAGGGAGCAGTGAGTTTGGGCCCCTTCAGCAGTACCATCTGTAATGCCCTAATGGTAGGCCAGAAAAAGACTATAGTATATGGGATTCCCTGCAATGTTGAGTTTACAGTCGAATTACTAGTGTTGCGCGAATCAAAGTTCACGAAGAGGACTTCGATCCAAATTTCAGGAAAAATTTGATTCAGCCCAAAGCCAAATTTCCTCGTAACGAATCGATTTTCTCTGAAATGGTGGTAAAATAAAAAAAAATTAAAATAATATTCACACTTAAAAGGGTATTCCATTCTTAGACAATGGGGGCATATCGCTAGGATATGCCGCCATTGTCTGATAGGTGGGACCCGCACCTATATCGAAAATGGAGTGGGGAGCGCTGTGGCTGGAAAACCCCAGATTTCCCGGGGTCCATCAACCACCAAGCGCTAATCCCCGCCTCTCCCATAGAAGTGAATGGGAGCGTGCCGCGCATGCGCAGCCCATGCTCCCATTCATTTCTATGGGCCAGACGGCAATAGGTGAGCCAGCGCTCTGCAATTTTCAGTGGCCCCATAGAAATGAATGGAGGGCGGCTCTGATCATGCGCAGTGCACTCTCCTACACTTTCGGGGCTCCGTTCTCAATATAAAACAATGGGGTCATAACCTAGCGATATGCCCCCATTGTCTGAGATGAGAAAACCCTGAGAGGAAAGAGGCCGCCGCGGGGCCATCTTGTTTGAAGATCCTGTGCGAAATCTGGTGCACGGTGACGTATGACCTCACCACGCCGGCCAACGTGATAATGTCATCACGCACTGCGCAAGATTTCAAGCTTGATCTTCAAGCAAGATGGCCGCAGTGGCCTCTTCACAATCAAATGGATGAGGTAAGTACAATTACATTTTTATTTTAATTAGCAACCAGGATCTCGGATGCTACAATAAACGTTTTTACCCGCTATTTACAAAGATGAAGTAATTCGTCACAAAGCAAATCTTTTTGTAAAATTCGGCAAAGCAGCCAAATAGAATTTTTGAGAACGTTGCTCCTCCCTAGTACTTACCAATGGGCACTGTGCATTATATGGGACATCTGTACAGGTAACCTTCAGCCCCGTGGTGCTGTTCGCACGTTCTTCACACACACAGCTCTGGCAGTCATCAGTATGGACTGCGGCCCCCGGCTGCGGACAGAAAATGTCATTGCTTTTCAATGAGTAATGTGTTTTCATTCATATGAACTGAAGCAATGTGATTTATTGACTGATACAAGCAGAGCGATTAGCAAAAGTATTCAACCTGCAGAAAAATTCACACATTTGTCAAGATTATGAATGACACTTGCACAAGCAGTTCGGTCACTGGTTCCATTACAAACCAGGCTGTTCCTAAAACACCTTTTCAAACTCCTAATTTATTATTTGTCAGCAGATCTTTGAAAAAATACAATTACATTAAAGGGAATGTTTTTTACCTGTATTTTTTTTCGGCTAATGAAAAACCAATATTGATACTTGTTCTTTTCTTTCTAACCTCTTTTTATTAATTTCTTTTGCATTCTGTTTCCTAAATATGATTATTGGGTCTGCCATCGTGCCAGTGGTGCCGCCGTGCCCACAAACTACAGCTCCGCAAAACACAGGCACCGGCCGTGTGAACTTTACATTCCAGAGTGGACTCTGATGGGTCTGTGATCTGCAAGATGCAGCGAAAGATAGAACATGTTCCATCTTTTACGGTGTGGAGGCACGGATAGGGTTTAGGGTCCGGAACCACGGTCATGTGAATGCGGCCTTAGAGCTATGCTTTACAGCAGCCACATGGACTATAGGCACAAAAGATTGGAGAGGACTCATTGACTTCTATGGTTGTGTTCTAGACATGCTCTGTGACCTGTGCAGAGGTCATTGTGCAGGGAGGGAGAGGAGGAGAGGAGCTGTGACATCACCTTTTGTGTAGGGTGTGATCCGAGGTTATCAATACAGATGTTTTATCTATCATTGTATTCCTGTCTGTGATGATAGTGACATGACTGCTGAAAAAGGATCTCTGCTGAACATGAAGGGTTATCCTATTACTAGACTTATTGAACAGTGCGAAAACTGCAAGATTTTAGTATTATTTTTAAATACAGGGGCATGAACATTCTTTAAGAAATTGCCAAAAAATGAAAAACTAAATAGGTGTAACATAAAAATTTGACTTAAACAAAAGGCCATTCTCTTATTATATATTCCATTTTGTTTTAAACTGGCAGGGAACCTATCAGTTTAATTAATGAACCCCCTACCTTCCATCGTCGCCACCCCTCCATCATTACCCCTGCCACTGCAGACATTATATAAATGTTTTGGCTGCAACTATAATGTGCCAAACACTGAACATGGCTGCTGCCGCAAACCACTGGCCTCAGCACTAAATACAGTACAAGATCACTGAGGCCAGTGATTGACTGCAGTAGTTCATCACACAGGCTCTGACAATGCATTATGGACCCCCACCCCCCCCCCCCCCCCCCCGATGACTACAATGGGGTCCATCAGGATCTCTCATGGTGTCCATAATGTTACCTGAAAATATTGGGGGTCTTAATAAGCCTCTGCGCTGGCAGTGGATCTGCTGACTTTATGTAGAGGCCCCGGCCTCTACATAGCTTCGGCATATCCAGTGTTACGCCCCCAAGTGGCATTACCACTCCTACACCCTGCTTATGTCTGTATATGCAATAACCATTTTATCTTATGTTTTTATTCCAGGTCCTCCATGTGCAATTTTTCTTAGGGTACTTTCACATTAGCTGCAGGGGTGTCCAGCAGGCTTAACCGCAGCTGGCGTCACGTTTACTTGCTCTATAAGAGGGACATATTTCGTAGAAACCTACTAAGGATCAAGGGATACCCCAGACGCTGAAACCCGTGGGCCCGTTGCACTAGAGCCGGTCTAAATGTAAGCAAGCTTCCTTGAATGAGATGGGCCTGCCTTCCTACGCTACGCCCACTTTTTTAAACCTGGCACGAAAGGAGAAAAGTCATAGTTTGCAGCTCAAATATCCCTGTGCCAGAAATACGCCTAATATAGGCGTATTTCTGATCATAAATTACCCCCACTGAGTTTTCGAGTTTGAATACTGTCGACGTTGATGAGATACGTCGGGCTGTATACATCTGTATACAGTGAGCTCCCCCTAATGGTGGCTGCAGATATCTGCTATGATAGTGTCACAGCAAGTAATAGAAGCACTTAGTGCCAAGCCCCTACAGCATAGCAGTCACGTAGCCTGACTGCTATATGGTCCAGGAAATAGGAAAAAAATGTACTTACATAAATATTCAACTGCAATGGACAATTTGTTCATTTGCTAAGGGTTTGGACACTGAATAACTAACTGTGTACATATATACCAACAGATGACATCTCTCGTTTCAAGCTTCCCTTACCATATATTCTGCATTGCCGTGCACACAAACTTTCTTTGGAACTGTAAAGACAGTAATAGTTGATTTTATATACTGTCTTCAAGGCAACATGTATCAGTAACAGCATATAGAAAAAAATCTATTTAAATATTAAAGGACAGAAAGGGAATCGCTGATTAAAGTACACTACCAAATGAAGGCTGGTGACTGACACATTCCTGAATGGAGTTCTACTTTTACTTTTTATAGTTTAATTATCAAAAAAGTTGTGTTTGAGAAATGTAGGATAATAAAAAATAAATAATAATAAACATAAAAATAAATCACAGCGATTCCAGCTGCGGGAGCGCTCAGTTGAGTGTCAGCTCCTTGTATACAGTATACAGACATCAGCACTCTGTCACGTAGTGCAATAGAGTCCCACTCAACCATTCCACCGGACACAATCCATGGAAGAGAATGGCACTATGTCTGACGAATCGAGGTTAGGAAAAAATGGAAGAGGGTTAATCCTGTAATTCTGTGAAAGGAGATGTAGGATACAAACGCAGGGCGCCAAGGGTGAAGGCCAAGGTAGAAAAAAGTGTATTATAAATGGAAGAAAATGTCCTGGGTAAAGATAAAAATGACAGGTAGGAAGCAAAGGAAGACTTGGTGATTTATTTCTCTTTTCTCTACTATGTCTGACACCACTATAAATGCACAGCCTACAGCTATTAGGGCATGCTGGGAGTTGTAGTTTTGCAATAACTGGAGGGCCGCAGGTTGAGATCCATCCATTATAACAGAAACAAAGAAAATAGTAGAGAGGAAATGGTGGCGTGTCAGAACGAGCTG
Organism: Bufo gargarizans; assembly: GCF_014858855.1. Classification (NCBI taxonomy): domain Eukaryota; kingdom Metazoa; phylum Chordata; class Amphibia; order Anura; family Bufonidae; genus Bufo; species Bufo gargarizans. Next base: position 717,908,269 of record NC_058081.1, read on the forward strand.
AGATCCTGAGCCTGATAAAAGAGCAGCTGTCTGTAAGTGTGATCTCCCCGTCTTATCTGTTCTGTGAGCTCAAGAGCTTACAACAAACATATAAGGGAAGTAAGGGAAAGGACGTCACAGCAGTACAGTGCTTCCGTAGAAGGGAGACACCCCCTGCTTGTTAGAAAAATGCATCTAGCCATGCAGCAGAAGAGGGGAATAATTAGGCTAAAAAAGACAATAGGAAGCCCCAAAAAAGACTTATTAACCTTAAGTTATGACTATACAATGAAGCACAGCCATTATACAAACATTTTGGGAAAACTCAGGAAAGACAAACATTTGAAGATGATAGATAGACAGGAAACAGATATGAGTTAGATAGATAGATAGATAGATAGATAGATAGAATAGCTCTTACCACATTGATACTGAATACAGCAGTGTCCCTCTGGAATGCTACCCACAGCTTTATAGCCGAGCTCACAGGTGGGAGATACAGTTTCACATCTACTTCTGTCACACTCTGCAAAGGGAATCGCTGATTAAAGTACACTACCTCAGCACATTAAGTGACTGGTACATTCCTGGATGGAGTCCTACATTTATTTGTCATAGTTTAATTCGCAAAAAATTTCTGTTTCAGAAATGTAGGATATTAAAAAATAAATAATACACATTAAATAAATCACAGCAATTCCAGCTGCGGGAGCGCTCAGTGGAGTGTCAGCTCCTTCTAAATATTCATAGATAGCGTCACTCTTGTCCAGGAGCTGTGTCAGGTGTTGCAGTATAGTCACACTCCACCCATCCCACCGGACACAGCCTAAGGCCTTCTGCACGCGAATGTGTGCGCCCCGTGGTCGTGCTGCGGCCCGCAAAATGCGGGCCGCAATGCATGAACATCATCCGTGGGGCAGCCGCAGCGGATCGCGGACCCATTCACTTTAATGGACATGTTCAATCTTTTTGCGGAACTGAAGTAAGGGACGAAACCCCACGGAAGCACTCCGTAGTGCTCCAGTAGGGTTCCGTTCCGTGCTTCCATTCCTCATCTCCGGATTTGCGGACCCATTGAAGTAACCGGATTTGCGGACCCATTCGTGATGTGGAATGCACATGGAACGGTGCCCGTGTATTGCGGATCCGCAAATGTGGTCCGCAAGACGGCAACGGGAAGCACACGTTCGCGTGCAGGAGGCCTAAGGACGAGAATGGCACTATGTCTAACAGCACTATGAAGAGTCTGTAGTGTTTCCACATCCCTTTCATTGTCATGATCGAGAGACTTCGTCAGTGTTCCTTCCAAGCAGTCAGAAAGAAAAGAGTTAAAGTTTATATCCATCTTTGCTATCAATTTAAAATGATCCTGGTGCATCTAAAATGACAAACAACACCTGCAGACCTATGTGTCCCCATGGTAACCGATTATAAGTTCTGATCCTACAGTCACTCACACTCCCATACATCTGTCATCTACGTCTTGCCAAGATGCATTTGATACAACTTAGAGGTCACAATGGACCTCAAGAATAACATACTAACATTAATAGGAGATGCCATCATTGAGAAAACTTGGAAAATCCCTTAAAGGGAATCTGTAATCTCCAAAACACCCCTCAAACTAGAGTAAGCGGTGTATAATGTGAGTGGTGCTGAGTACAGTTACTGCGTGTCATTTTTATCTTCATACTCACTTGCGTTCCAACTCTGTGCTCCCACATACCAGCAGTAAAATGCTTTGAGAGGACTCCTCTTTGAGTCCTCTCCATTATATGCATGAGCTCAGGAGTCCTCTCAATGCATTTCACTGCCAGTTTGTGGGAGCACAGTGTTTGAACCCAAGAGAGTATGAAGATAAAAATGACATAATCGGACTCTCCGTCAGTTACACTATACACCGCTTACTCCGTCACTTACTCCGTCACTTACACTTATACACCGCTTAGTTTACGGGGGTGTTTCTGAGCTGACAGATTCCCTTTAATGGCAAAACAAGCAGTACTTACTGCACACAGTCTCTTCACAGCAGGGATCGGAGAGGCTGGTCTGGATTTCAGGATAGAAACCTTCTAAGTCACAGTGAACTTCAGTCCTCTTCTTGCACTTGTGTTTTTGACAAGTTATTCCACTACCACCCTCAATGCAAGTGCAGTCCTGGCAGCCGAATTGGAATTTTTCTCCAAACTGTACAGAAATAACCCACTAATTATTTAATATTTGCACCCCAGATATATGTCATTGCATCTCATAAGGGTACAGGCCCACGGTCAGTAGTGTTGATCGAGCACCAAAGTGCCCGGGTGCTCGAGTTGAACACCTCGGGATGCCGAGCACAATGGAAGTCAATAGAAGAACCCGAACATTAAACCAGGCACCCCCTGCTCTGAAGAGGGGAGGGTATCTGGTTCACAGGAAAAGGTCATGAAACTGTCCCAGGCTTTGGAGAGTGTTGCCCTGCCTCTGTTGGAACTGCTGTGTGTTCCCCTCGTCTTTCCTCCTCGGTTGCCCAAGGAACTACGTACTCTGCTGTTGTCAGCTGGAAGTTTTTGGAGCAATTTATCCACAAGGATCTTCTGGTATTGCACCATTTTGCTCATCCTCTCCACCACAGGAATGAGAGATGAGAAGTTCTCTTTGTAGCGGGGGTCGAGAAGAGTGATCAACCAGTGATCGGTGTGGCCAAAATGCTTATAACGTGAGGTTCATGGGAAAGGCAGCATAACAAAGTCAGCCATGTGTGCCAGAGTCCTAACAGACAAGACTTCGCTGTCCTCATCAGGAGGATGACTCTAAATCTCCTCATCCTTTTCCTCCTCTTCGGCCAATCCACGCTGAACAGATGGAATAAACCTGCTATGGGTACCACCCTCTGTAGCGGAGGCAACCGTCTCCTGCTCCTCCTCATCATCATCCAATTTGGGCTGAGAACACGAACGAAGTGTGGTCTGGCTATCACCCTGTGTACTGTCTTCCCCCATTTCCACCTCTTCCACATGCAAAGCGTCCGCCTTCATTGTGAGCAGCAAGCATTTCAGTGGACACCGAAGTGGGATGGTTATGCTGATAATAGCAACATCGCTGCTCACCATCTGTGTTGATTCCTCAAAGTTGCATAAAACCTCACAAAGGTCAGACAACCATGCCCACTCGTCGCTTGTGAGGAGCGGAAGCTGACTGGAAAGGCGACAACCATGTTGCAGCTGGTATTCCACTACTGCCCTCTGCTGCTCACAAAGCCTGGCCAACATGTGGAACGTGGAGTTCCAGCACGTGCTCACCACGCACAACAGTCGGTGAGCTGGCAATTGCAAGCACTGCTGCAGCGTTGCCAGACCGGAAATGGGCAAACACGTGGCGCACCTTCACCAGTAGCTCAGATAAATTGGGGTTAGGTTTTGAGAAACCGCTGAACCACTAAGTTGAACACGTGGGCTAGGCATGGTATGTGTGTGAGCTTGCCGAGCTCCAAAGCTGCCACCAAGTTACGGCCATTATCAGACACAACCATGCTTGGTTGTAGGTTAAGTGGCGGTGTGCTGTTTGTCACCTAAGGAGATCAGCTTAAGCACACTGTTGCCGCTTCCCCACTGCAGTGCTACACTGCTTCCAGCTACTGACTGATGGCTGACTGGTGCTGCAAGATGAGAATTCAGAAGTGGAAGTGGAGGAGGAGGTGGAGGAGGAGAAGAAGGGATTGCAGCCACTAATGTAGGTGGTGGCGGAAATCCTGATGGAAGTAGGGGCCGCAATCCTTGGCGTTGGTAGCACCTGTGCCATCCCAGGATATGACTAGCTCCCGGTCTCCACAACATTCACCCAGTGTGCCGTCAGCGAAATGTAGCGTCCCTGGCCAAAAGCATTTGTCCATGTGTCAGTAGTTAAGTGGACCTTCCCACTAATTGCGTTGGTCAGGGCACGGGTGATGTTACGGGACACATGCTGGTGTAATGCTGGGACTGTACACAGTGAAAAATATTGGCGGCTGGGGAAAGAGTACTCTGGGACAGCCGCCACGATGAGGCGGCGGAAAGCCTCAGTGTGCACAAGCCTAAATGACAACATTTCCAGGGCCAGCAATTTGGAAAGGTGCGCATTTAGTGCTATGGTCTGTGGGTGGGTGGCTGGGTATTAGCGCTTTTATTCAAAGGCCTGGGATATGGACATCTGTACACTTACTGCACTGGGACACAGAAGGTAATGTGTTAGCTGATGGTGCAGGTGCATGGCGGGAGGCATCCGGGCTGCGTCTTGGAAAGGGGATTGGCCAGCACGTAACACAGGGAAGAGGAGGCAGTGGTGTGACCTGCAGACACTGTTTGTGGACCCAGGCGTTCGGCCCACCTATTAGGGTGCTTTGATGCCATGTGGCGGATCATGCTGGTGAGGTTGCTAGTGTCCACGCCCCTGCTCATTTTGGTACGGCACAGGTTGCAAATTACAATTCTTTTATCGTCATCACTTTCCTCAAAATAGTGCCAGACTGCGGAACACCTACCCCTTTGAAAGGGAAATTGTGGGCCTGTTTGGTGTGGCCCGCCTTCTCCCTTTTGCCACCCTACTGCCTCTTCCAGCCTGTTCCAGTGCTGCAGATCCCTCCCCCTCTGTACTGCTGTCCTCACTTGGCTTGCCACCTTCCCAGGTTGGGTCAGTGATTTCACCTCCTCTTCCACTTACTCACTCTAGTCATCCTCCTGACCTATGAAGAACCTCACTTATTGACAACTGTGTCTCACCCTCATCATCAACCTCTTGAGACACTATTTGCCGTTGACTTATTGGCAACTGTGTCTGTGTACAAGATCTCCTCATGTCCCTCTTCAAGAGGGCTTGGCAAGAGGCCCAAATCAAGGAATGGCGATCAAAAGAGCTCCTCGTGGATCACTTGTTTGCCAAGACTCTCCATTGTGGGGGGGAGGAGGATCAGGGTGAGAATTATGTTGACCAGACTCTTGGCTACTGAGACTGGACTTTGTGGAAGACAGGGTGGTGCTTAAAGGGAACCTGTCACCGGGATTTTGTGTATAGAGCTGAGGACATGGGTAGCTAGATCGCCGCTAGAACATCCGCAATACCCAGTCCCCATATCTCTGTGTGCTTTTATTGTGGGAAAAAAACAATTTGATACATATGCAAATTAACCTGAGATGAGTCCTGTCCCTGACTCATCTCGCATACAGGACTCATCTCAGGTAATTTGCATATGTATCAAATCGTTTTTTTTACACAATAAAAGCACACAGAGCTATGGGGACTGGGTATTGCGGATGTGCTAGCGGCCATCTAGCAACCCATGTCCTTAGCTCTATACACAAAATCCCGGTGACAGGTTCCCTTTAACTGACATTATCTGCTGCAATCCAATCGACCACCTGGTCGCACTGGTGTGACTTCGAGAGTCGTGTTCTGCACCACCCTGCAAACTGGTACATGAAGCTAGGTATCGTGGGTGAGTGTGTTTCTTGTGCTCTGCAGCAGGCACAGTTTCACAGCACCCATGGCCACAGCCTCTTCCTGCACCATCAGCAGCATGGCCACTTCCCGTCCCTTACTGCTCGCCTTGAGCATATTAAATGGTATATATGCTTGCATGTATGTCACACGTAGAGTAGCGCAGGTTTTGTAAGTGTATGCGCAAATAAATTAAACTGAATGTCACAGATATTTAGGATGCGCAAACGGTATACAGGAGATGTAGTGCAGGTAATGACGCTGTCACGAGCGGCGAAAAATATTAAACTGAATGTCACTGATATTTAGGATGTGCAAACGGTATACAGGAGAAGGAGCGCAGGTAATGTCGCTGTCAGCAGCGGCCAAACAGGTGCGCTGAATGTCACAGATGTTTAGGATGTGCAAATTTAACACAACAGAGGTAGCACAGGTTGTGTCACTGTCAGCAGCGGCCAAACAATTGCACGCAATTTAGCGCAGGTTGCGCTAATAATATATATTGCAGCCAGGTAAAAACAATAGTCCTTAAAAGGACTTTTGGCTCTCTAACACCTTTCAAGACTAAACCCTGCCTAAAAATAAAAGACAATTCCTTTCCCTACACTATCTGTCCCCTCTGCTGCAGCTTTACCTGACTGAGCCGAACCACGTGTCATCGGGTGCTATACGTGACGCGTTCCGACCAGCCAATCACTGTAATGTAACCAACATGGCTACGGCATTACAGTGAGTGCCAGTACTTCCCCGCACGTTTATTGGCTGCGTAGTAGCCAACAAACGTGCGGAGAGGAGACTTGAGTCAAAATGGTGTTCGGACGAGGATGCTCGCCCAACACTAACGGTCAGGTTTCCTGATTCAGTTTTGGAAGCCAAAACCAGGAGTGAATTCAAAAAAGTGGAGGAACTGTATCTGTCCTTTTTACTCTCTCCTGATTTTAGCTTCAAAAACTGCATCAGGAAACCTGACCGTGTGGCTGTATCCTTATGGCAAGTTTTCTTCATTCTACTTATACAAGTGCTTTAAACTGATATAGATGGCATGTAAAAGCATAAGGGCTGGATATTCACAAATAAGTAAAAAAGAAAAAGAAAAAAAAGACTCCCCGGCTCAGGCCTCCTCTACTAGCTAGAACATTTAGTCGCTTTACACTGAAGGCCTAAGCGGGTATTCTGTAATACCGCATTCTTCCAGCAGGATTAAGGTGCAACTCATCGCCGGAGGCCTCAGCAAGCCATCCTGTGCTCCTCCTGCTTCCTCTTCTACTTGATTGAGCAGGCCATTCAAGATGACCATGCAGGAACATTGACTTTTAAATCAAGATGGAAAGGGAGGGGATGGCAGAGGAAATAGGAGGAGCAATTGTGCATACAGTGGCTTGAGCCCGCCCCCAGTGCACTTAACTGCTTATTTGCCTATGAGTTAACTTTTTCTAAAGAATGAAGGAAGGGATCATTAAGTGAAAGGTATCACATTCAACTGAGGTAGCCCTACAAGGCATTGTGGATGGTTTACCAGTGAATTTCCTGGTGACAGACTCTCTGGAAGATAGCCATACAAGTACTGTAAGTACAACAGCAAAAGATTCCTCTTAGGGTGGGTTCACATTACATTTTTGCCATCCATTTAACATATACAAAAAAACGTATGCGCTAAACAAATGTTTCAGGCGGGTGCAACACAGTGGCATATGTTTTACCATAGAGTTCCATTGTAAAAAATATAAGTTGTGACACAGTGAGGGGAATGGTCTGGAAAAACAGGTATTTTCCTCCCCGCGTGTGCTGCTGGGCTGATTTGCAGCCAGGTGGGCTCAAATACTGGACTGGATTTTATTTTGCCATTCCAGGATTTTGGCAGCACCTGGCTGTCCTTAAATAGGCAGCTGGGCTCAGCAGCAGGATCTCTGTGTTGAGATCTGAGGCTTGGTGAGAGGTTGGAGGGCTGAGATCCATGGGCCGAAGAAACAGACCCCTAAAGCCTGCCGTGGACTGCTGGAGGCAGAACTGACATCAAGGTGACTTGTCTTGTATGAACTTTCCAATTTGTGTGAAGTAACACCAAGATGTACTTTCCATTGTGTGTGAAGTAAACATCAAGACTGTAAAGTACCGCATTGTTTTGTGCATTTGCCTCAAGTGTGAATAAACACTGAAGTTTTGTCTTTTCCCTCTGTACTGCGTCCACTTACCCTATCTTCCAGAGCAAAACCCCACAAAGTATAAAAAAAGTATAAATATAAAAAAAAATTGCCGGATTCTGAAGGATAGAAAAGTGGGGCCCTTTTGTATGCTTTTTTCCCAAAATGTATGTTACGGCAAAAACGTGATGTGAACCCAGCTTAATAATTTCGGGAAAAGACTATAAATGGATTTTTCCATTGGATTTTTCTATTCTGTATATATAAAAACTGTGGAAATGGTAACAATAATTCGGGGGAAGGGACATACCTTTCGTGGTACATGATCTGGACCAACACATCCTAAAAGAGAAAACACATTGTAAATATAAGGCAAAGTTACCCAAGCAAGTGTCAGAAAAATATACTTAAGAATAAGGGCAACAAGTGTTTGCCTTGAAATAAGTGTTAATGGGGTTTTCCAGGAGTTCAATATTGATGACCTGTCGTCAAGAAAGGTCATCAATATCTGGTCAGATGGGATCCGACTCTCAACATTCCCGTCAATCAGCTGTCTGATGAGGTGAGGGCTCCAGTGCTGTACATTGTATAGAGGTTGTGGCCCTGGGACTGAACTGCAAATAGGCCATGTGTCCAATGAAAATGACGTCACTGGCCTAGAAAGAGGGCACAGTGTATCAGAATGCCATGGCCTCCTGAAACTGCTGGCTCTGACCCCACTGATCAGATATTGATGACATTCTAAAGGTACACCATCAACAGTGGACTCCTGGGAAATATTTAGCATAAAGTAAGGTTCGTGCCAGTATTACTGATGTGATCAGAGTCGTATAAGTCTCCTTTAGTTTTAGCTAGAGATGAGCAAAGTTATCAAAAATTAGATTTCACAAAGAAATTTGATTCATTACTAATTATTTTGTCACGAATCGCATTCCATTGTAAGTAGCGGGCACAATAATGGGGCACGGCGATCGTATCTCCCCCTATCATTGAACCCTTCATAGGCCGCATTTATCGCTGATCGCGGAAATCTGGCAGTAATATTAACGGGAACCAGACGGATCCGTTATAATTCCCATAGACTTCTATTGTGACGGAAAGCAAAACGGAATGCCTTTTAAAGGCTTTCGTTTTGCATTCCATCGTAATGCAAGTCTATGGGCAGCATAACGGATCCATCCTGGTTTCCATTATGCAGGACTGGACTCCTGCATAATGGGTCTGTTATGCTGCCCATAGACTTGTATTATTAAGGTTTAAAACGGAATGCCTCTTAATGGCTTCCTTTTTGACTTCCATCTTATGTATTCCGTTATTTTCCGCTATAACCATATTATAACGGAATACATAACGCTGATGTGAACCCACCCTTAACAGTATATTATGGCATAATTGCAAAAAAGAAAATAAATGTTTTTTAACGTTTTTCTTTATATTTTTAATTTATTTAATCATTTATTTAATAAAAATGAATCGTGACCAATCAGTCCTTACCACAACTTGACATGCATATGTCCACAGCTGGACTGAAGCGTATAGTGCCCTCAGGGCAGAAACATCCTTCAACCAAATGTTCATCATGTTTCATTATGAAATGTTCTTCTGAGCTAGAACACAATGAAAATATATATACTGTAAATGTATAGACAGGAACCTTTATAAAAATCACTCACTAGAGCGGGGTATTTGTTCTCATCAAACAACTGATTGGTGGCAGTGCCTATCCTGAAGGTAGGTCATAAATATTTTAGTCCCACAAAACCCCTTTAAGTAAACAGACATCTTATTGGACAGGTAAGAAGGCCATCTCTTCACTCGCTATGCCTAACCCCTTACCCATGCTGCATGACCCTATCGGAGAGATCAACATGACTTTAGTGATGGTTTCTTTTGATAATAAACCACGTATACATAAACTGGTTTAACAATTTAGCCCTAAGGAGTTCGAGCTTATAGAAAAGAACCGCCTCTTTACAAAAAAGTTATCGGAATACAAAGCACAGAGCCTCTTACGTGGTTTGACATGTTCTTGGTCTGGCTGAACCACAGGCATTATAGACCTTGTGAGAGGGACATGGCATGGCTGAAATAGAAGGAATTACATTAGTTGAGCGGACATGTTTAAATAAAATAAAAAATGTAATGGGGTTTTCCAGGTTTTTTAAGATAGATGGCCTATCCTAAGCACAGATTATCAATATCAGATCGGCAGAGGCCTGGCTCCAGGCATCCTCACCAATCAGCTGCTCACAGGAATTGCCGAGCCTGACACAAGACACCAGAAAAGCACAGCTCTGTATGTTGCGTAGTGGCCATGTCTGGTTATTCCTGCTCTGTTCCCATTTAAACAAGGCATTATTTTGAGGTGCGGCAACTACACAGTGTAAGGTACTGTTCTGGTGCCTGTTCTGGAGCAAACAGCTGATTGGCAGGGGAGGAATGGTGTCAGGAGACACCGGGGCGCTCACTCTCCTCAGCGTCCCGTTTCTGTGCAGGAGCGAGGACGCGCATAGCGTCCTCGTCTCCTTGGTGATAAGGGGCGGGACGGACATGTCTCCTCTGCATGGCCAGCGTCCCCAGTGTCCCCAGCTACCATGCAGGATCTGAGCGCCGGGCTGGGCACTCGGTGCTCAGCTGTACTTCCTGCTGCGGGTCATGTGACGCTGGCCACATCACATTACCCCAGCTAGCCAGTATTTAACAGGCAGCCTTCTGGCCACAGGTTGCCTGTTAATTTTAGGTTCCTGGCGATTTGTTTGACTCCTGAATACTTATCTGATTCTGTTCCCTGATGATCCTTTGCCTGCTCCTCCTGTACTGCGTGTCCCTCCTGGTATTTTGACCTCGGCTCCCACCTGACTACTCTCTGCTGACTCCTGTGGTACTTCTCTACTCTTCTGGTATTTGACCCCGGTTTCTCCTGACCATTCTTTGCCTAACCCTCTGTACTGGGTGCTCTCTTGGTTCTGACCCGGTCCGTTCACGTTCCGTATTTTTGTCTTGTCTGTCTTCCCTGCACATATTCTAAGTTAGGGACTGCCGTCCAGTTGCCCCCTGTCATCAGGACTCATGAGGCAAGTAGGCAGGGCCAGGGGTGAGGGTGGAGCGCAGTGGTCACTATCCTCCCCCTCTGTGTGTGGACGTGACAGTTACAAATGGCATAGGTCATAAATATTAAAGAATCAGAAGACTCATTTAGATGATGACCTTCTGAAGGTTAGTAGTAAGTAGACCATAAAAGAAATCTTTTTGAATTGGTTCAGCTTTAGGGTTTCCTGGTCAACCGGAAAAAACTTACAGCATTCTGGGGCTTGACTCCTCCAGTCTATACAAATTCCTTTATCTACGCAGAGTTGAGCGTAATGCTGCAGGCTGGAGCATTCAATCTTGGATCTTGACATATGGCAGCTATCATACACACAAGCCTTGTGGTAATCTTCTGGTGGCACAATCTTGTGGCATTTCTGGAATGTTCTTTAGAAACAAAATTCAACATTCAACACCAATAATTATTTAGGTCTGCAGGCTAAAGAGAGGCACACATGATCATATGGAGAATAAATACATACTGTCCCATAATGAGGCTGCAAAGTGGTGATGGTTGGCAAGTAGGGGAAGGAGAAGTCACTGTAGGAGGCACTGCAGTCTTAAACTTGCCACATCCAGGTTTTTTGGGATCTTCTATGATCCAGGAATCAGCCATAATTTCGCACTTTGATACAATGTCACCATCACGTGTCTTGCAGTCATCTGACCGGTTGTTAGTGCACGTGCCTGTATTAGGAGAACTAAGCAGTCAACTTTCATTGTTGAGCTTTATATGACTTAAAACTATATAATATATAGAAACTGGACAAATGCAGTTACATTTTCATTATCTGCTATGTGACAAAGAAATGAAGATGCAATTGTTTTGTTTTTTAAAGAAAGAAAGGACCCATCACACCACCCCGAGTTGTAATCCGTTTCTACTAAAACTTTCTTGAACTCACCACACTGTCCTTGCGTATTATGACCAAATCGGTCATAAGGCAGTTTGACAGAGAACGTCAAGCCATTGTATGTAATATTAGCTCCCAGTTCTGGTATTTCCACCACGTAGTAGATGCCAATAGTGTAAATTTTCACCCCATATTTCTGATATGGGGTACCTACCATAACTCCATTTACATCAACCTTCAGAAAGAGAAAGAGGCAATGTAATTGCTTGCACAGTCATAAGTTTATCCTGAACCTGTTTATTGGGTCGCTGGGTAAGTTTTTACCTGTATATCGGTGTCTTGTGAACCACCAACCACAAGTTGGATTTCTTGAGTATTATAGAGCACAATCATGTTTCGTGGGCAGGATACCAAGTCCTTTGTTCCACAGTCATAGTTATCCAAGTATACTGTGAAGTTATTCTTCTTCTCTATCTCCTCGACTAGGGTATAGGTGCAGTTGCCTTGAAAAGTGTAGTAGGTTCCATCAAATGTCTTGTAGTGTGGATCGCCCCAGCCGGAGCAAACACCTGCGTTATAAAATTCATATCTGCAATTGGTAGTGACCATTCGTGAATACAATATTTGAGATATACTAACTACAAAGGTGAAGACAAATGTATTGGTAGCGCTATATGAAAACACTTACAATCACATTCCCAGTGCCAGCAGCATTGGTCTTCATCTGGTATGGCTATTGGTGAGTACCCATTGGCACAGGTGATCATAGGTGGAGACTTGCACTTCAGTTCAATAATCTCTACCGTGTGGTTTTCCAAGCATTTGGCCAGTGTGCAATTATCGAGCCTCCATGTTTCATTTGGCTGGGGAAACAAGTTTTTAGAAAATAAGTCTAGTTTCACACTAGAGCTAGGGATCCAGCAGGCTTCCAGCATTGCCAGAAGCTTGAACATCGCCATTCAGCCCCATTAACTATAATGGGGACTAGCAAAAATCCGTCTGCAACCCAGCAAACAGTGGTGTAACTAGAGTGCTATGTGCCCCAGTGCAAACTTTGGATCCCCCCCTTCCCCAATTTATACAAAGAGGCGTCAATTTTTTTTTACACTTAGCCCAAAGCATGGCTATACTCACCCAGTCCTAACTAATAAAATCTGATCCCAGCTCATCCAGGGTGTGTCACGGTGGGGACTGGGGGAAACCCCCCACCGTACAATGTAAAAGGATAAAGAATAGCTGCTAGGCCAAGAAGCTAGTAAAAGGGAAGCGGGTCTCCTCCTATAGCGTCCCTAATCCTCTCCCTAACTCCTCACCATATAAGCAGACCCAGATGGTAGGACGGCTCATACCCTGGAAACCTGTAACCCTGAGATCGCCCTGATAATCCCTCACATAGGAGCAGGGGAGAGACGTCCTGTTCATCCAAGACACGGAAGAACAGGAGTCTCTAAAGACCTAGTAGCAGGGAAAGGAGAGACCATACACAGCAAGAGGATCGGCAGGTAAGAACACAAGACAACACACTTACCTGCCGAAGACTCCACGACTGGAACCCATGCATATTTACAGGAGCCCTAACACCAAACAGGATTCCGTAGCAACAACTCACACAGGTATCCAACACATCAGACTCCGCCAGAACCCCCATGCCACAAGGTGTATGGCAGCCCCAGGCAGCGCTGCATACAGGCTAGTAGTTCACCCCTCCAGGAAACCAAGCCCCTTCCGGAGGACACAACACACAGGGAAAACGTCAAAACCAACAAGAGCCCAGACATGTAACAACGATCAAGACGTACAACACACCCTGAACATAAACCCACACCTAACATACAACAAGTGAGGTAGGGTATAAGGAGCATACAAAAGGAAGACAATTTATGTCCAACAAGGTGGCCCTCAAGGACTGGGCAGAATAACCCAGGAAAGGAGCAGAGCTCCATCACCAAACAAGGCTGGAGTACAACTGCCCCCAGCCAGGAAGCCACAGATAAAGTCAGGCTAGTGGCCACACCCAGGACACACCTAAATCCCCACTAGCTAGATGATTAACCCCTCGCACACCAAACCGCAGGGAGTCACACCTTAAAGGGGAAATGCATGTGCAAACCGACAACAACACATTGCCACTGGCAACCAGTCTGCACGTCAACCGCGTCACGGTCAAACAACAATTTGACCGTGACATTGTGTCGCTGCCGTCGGCGTGATGTCCACTGGATCCAGAACAACGTCCCTGTGGTGATATAGAAAAAAGAATAATCACATAAGGAAGGGATGTGACTGCCCCTGTGAAATTACCAGCAGGAGGCTCTGTGCTGGCCTGTAAGACTGAGCCATGCCAATGTATAGCTGGGTAATCTAGGACATTTCCCCTAAGTTCTACCACACAATACTAATGCCCACATTGTGGCCCCTTAGTAAGCCCACCGTTGTTCCTGTTACAGAAGTTAGGCCCACTTTTGTGCCTTCTAACTGTAGTTATGTCCGATTATGTGCCCCCTCACAGTAGTTATGCCAGATTATGTGCCCCCTCACAGTAGTTATGCCAGATTATGTGCCCCCTCACAGTAGTTATGCCCGATTATGTGCCCCCTTCACAGTAGTTATGCCAGAATATGTGCCCCCTCACAGTAGTTATGCCCAGATATATGCCCCCTCACAGTAGTTATGCCCAGATATATGCCCCCTCTCAGTAGTTATGCCCAGATATGTGCCCCCTCACAGTCGTTATGCCCAGATATTTGCCCCCTCACTGTAGTTATACCAGATTATGTGCCCCTCACAGTAGTTATGTCCAGATATGTGCCCCCTCTCAGTAGTTATGCCAGATTAGGTGCCCCCTCAAAGTAGTTATGCCAGATTAGGTGCCACCTCACAGTAGTTATGCTAGATTAAGTGCCCCCTCACCATAGTTATGCCAGATTATGTTCCCCCTCAAAGTAGTTATGCCAGATTAGGTGCCCCCTCATTGCAGTTATGCCAGATTAGGTGCCACCTCACAGTAGTTATGCCAGATTAGGTGCCACCTCAGAGTAGTTATGCCAGATTATATGCCCCCTCACATTAGATTTGCCAGATTAGGAGCCCCCTCACAGTAGTTATGCCAGATTAGGTGCCCCCTCAGTAAATATGTCCACTTTTGTGCCCCCTCACTCTAGTTGTGGCCCCCCTTTTGCCTCCAGTCTGCAGCTTTATGAGAGAAAAAAACACACATTGCGCTGCTTGATGTGCTGGAGGTCCTGGGCTTTCACCGCTCCTCCCACAGCCAGCAGCGCAATGTGCGGCCTGCAGGGGGAATGCCGGATCTCAGAAGAACAATGGAACAGGGAGAGGGCCCCCTGCTTCACTCTGGAAACAAACAGCCCGGCAGTGACAAGAACTGCCGGGTGAGTGAGTGCCAGGGGCGCATATTATACATGTTTGAAGAGTGCTCTGACGGGGCCTGGCATTGTCACTGCACTTCATACATCAGAGCGCTCCCATTACATGCGAGTGCAGCGGGGCCCCTCCCCCGCCGGGCCCGGTCGCTTTTGCGCCCTTTGCGACCGCGATCGTTACGCCTATGGCGGCAAATATGCCGAGATCAGCAAGAAGAACACCTTTGCGTGTTCAAGCTTCCGGCAATGGCGAATGCAAAGAGATCTAGCAGGCTGTTTCCTACCGGGGCAGCCTGCCAGATTCCCAGCGCTAGTGTGAAACTAGCCTAACGGAGATCCTCCAAAGACTAATGTAGAAAGAGAACGAATTGGTTCAAAATATATACATATATACATTTCAGTTTATTGATTAGTTTCTATATGACTGACACTAAAGCTCTCATGAATAAAGAAACAGACTTCTGGTCCACACAGCAGATTCCCGGGCTTTCAGCGCTCCTCCCAGTGATCTGGTGAGTATCACTGAGGGTCCTGTATGGCAATGGCTACAATTGTCGGAGGGTAAAAATATGCTAAATCACAAAATTACCCATTTTGCACAAGTTACTGTGAGTACAACATTTACAAATGGTGGGTACAGATTTTTTTTTTCTGGGAGCACCTTAAATGGGAGCAGCTACGGAGCTGTGCTGTTTCGGTGCCCTTTCCAGTGCTCAGCCTGTTAAAACAGCTGACCCCCACAAATTTGATATTGACGACATATCCCAAGGATAGAGGCTGAATCCACTACATTTTCCAGCAGCCACAACTAGGGCGAGGAAAGTGCAAAGAGATTTTACAGCTTCCATTAAACTCAATGGTAACTGTATACTTTTCTATGCACTGTTTTCCCCCTATTGAAGGCTGCAGGCAGACAATTTTATGATTTACCTTGTAAATGTAAGCAGAGAGTTTAGCGCTCTATGGGGGCGATTTATCAATGTATTTATGCCAGTCGGGTGTAATACTTTAAAAAATATGGAGTCCAGAATGAATGCCATGTTTATAAAGCACCCGCTCCACTTTGTCTGTCAGGTGAAGTGGGCAAACGTGTAACTTTCATATTAAAAGATTACTCCTTGAGTAAAAAAAAATGTAATTCATCACTAATCTCACCAGTGGGACCATACTAAGTTTTGCTATGGGACCTCATGATATTTGTGAATGGCCGTGACATCGGTAGCTAATTGCTCATTAAATATCTGAAGTTACTCACCTCTCGATATTTCTCAAAGGAACAACCACGTTTCTCAGTTGTTGATGAGAACATAGGTGTTGTCTTACTGTGACTTGCATTTAAGGGAGTTGTGCTGGATGTTGTGGAGGCCATCTGTGGTGATGTGCTAGTAAAATGGGGTGAAGTATCTGATGTTGATTTTAATGCTGGAATTGAGGTACTCGCTGGAGAAGATGTGGAGCAAAGCCAGTTATTCATTTCAATTTTACATTTCATACTGCAAATGATTTCATGGCACCATGTTTCATTGGTTACTTTGCTGATTATTTTCCCTGGGGATTAAATAAAAACATACATTTTAATAGTAAATGGCAGCAACTTACGGCATATTTACAGGAGTCAACTGAGCAGGCACTTATCAGGAAGGAACAGTACATTCCCAAGAACTGCTTGCTCACCAGAGAAGATGAGAGCTGCCTATACATGCAGCAACTACCTCAACTGTATGTGGCAAGCTGATGACTACTGACATTGATTGTCCACATACAAGTTCATTGTTTCTCGGCAGCAGATCTCTGTTTACACAGAATGATCTGCTGCTGTAACAGGCATTGGGCGTAGACCCACTGAGCCAACTAACCAAATTGTCTTTGGGTTAAAGGCCATTGTCTTGGCGGTTCCCTGTTATTCACCCTTTAACCCATATACAGGGATCTGGACTTCACTGCAGGAAACCAACCAGGCCGCTATCTCCTGGAATAGTCCTCATGTAATTAGCAGCTGACCCATGGGGCACAGAGACAATGATGCAAATCGCCTAAGGAAGCAGACAATACTCATAGCCAGGAGCCAGGCCAAGATCAGGGCAGGCAGAGTTTGTGGATATCCATAAAACCTATACTCAGGATAGGTCAACAATATCAGAGTGGAGGGGGTCTGACACCCGGCACCCCTGCCTGATCAGCTATATGAGGAGACGGCGCACGCAGTGTGCGTGTGCTGTCTCCTGTCTCTCCTTCTGCTCACCGCTGCTTTGCCATAGACATAGCAGCAAGAAGAGAAGAGAGATGGCACGTGCACCGTGCGCGCGCCTTCTCCTCATACAGCTGATCAGCCGGGGGGGCGCAGTTGTCGGACCCCCACCAATCTGATATTAATGACCTGTCCTGAGGATAGGTCATCAATATTAAAAGCCCAGAGAACCCCTTTAACTTTAACAGTACTACAAAGTTCATTAACCACTAGCCCCAATACACACAGGGTGAGCCTGAGCCCACCCGGGACAGCGAGGAAGTGGTGGACACGGGTTGCCAACATAACAGCTGTCCAGAAACGGTGATTAATGTGTCAGCTGAGCCCATTGCCCCTAGTGGTTCACTTGCATATATTAAAACATACATTTTTCTCAGTAATGCGGAACCATATGAACATGGGACCAACACAGATGTCTTCAGCTGATAAGTGCACATGTAACAGGTCAGCCAGTGTCATAGGGACAAAACTGCTGACAGATGCCCTTTAAATGTGTGTTGATGATGTCTGCTATTAGGATATTACTGTAATAATTGCCAGTTTAACAAAACTATAACTGAATACAAGAGATTTACTGCAAATACATT